>NC_136267.1:68800433-68867933 GCF_964187855.1 Myxine glutinosa
TAGATGTTTATGGGTAGTGTTGTGTTGTGTGGATACAGTAAGGGGTAAGGGAGGGGCCATGTAGGTTACCTGGTGGGGGGGGGGGGGCGTACGATAGGAACGTACCTGTCTCACCTGGTTCCCATGTGCCCCCAGTGTGCATCACCTTACATTGCGTGCACTTTTGCGCCCTTACCACCTTACTCACTTGTCTGCTTCTTTTGTCTCCCACCTCGAGGATCTGGCTTTGGGGTAGAGAGAGAGGAGAGAGAGGTGCTGGCTGCGCAGTTGTGGGCCTGCACTTTCGCTGTTTGCTGCCGGGATCGATACACCATATGGACCGCAATGTTTGTGGCCACCCACAATGGACCGCAGTTCGTTTGCGGCCAAGCACCACCCGGGGATGGACCTATGGGTCAACGTGGCACCTATGCCATAAAGGTGAACACTGTTAATTAACACCACTGAAGGCCACACGAAGAGCAAGAGACACCTGCAGGGTTAGGGGTTGTCGAATTTATTTTTATTCCAATGAACAATGGTGACTGCACCGATTGGCGGTGGGGTGGTGCTTTGATGCTGGGAAGGGTGCTCTGCACGTTATTAAAGGCCGTCGGCCACAGAGCACTCGTGGGTGGTGTATCGATGTTGGCAAGCGCGCTCTCTCTATGCATAACATCTGCATGTGTTCCTCCAAAAAAAAAACAGGTCCTGGATCGTAGTGTAAATAGCAGCGTAGTCGTGTAAATAATGCTCCCTACCGGCTGTATGTGTAGTTTGCGAATTCTTTCCGGATTCGGTTATCCTGTGGGTGTGTTTCTGTGAGGAGAAGGGGTGCAACGTCGCAGGGGGACATATTTACTCATTTGTGAATATCTGTAAAACTGTCGCACTCAGGGTAGAGTTAATAGTAGAGGGAACTACATTGCGTGCCACACTAAAGTAGGTAAAAATTTATCGGGTCGGGACGCCCCGAGGGTAGAGAAGGGTGCAATGTTGCGAATATGGAATTTGCCTCCATATCCGCTTGTAAATATTCCCCTATTTTCTCCAATACTCCCCAACTTTCCCCAATCCCCCATTCCCTAGTCCCATTGCATGTAAATAACAATCAGTAGAGCCGACCTTCCCTTATTCCCCCATTAAATGTCGTGCCCAGGTCCACCGCACCACACGTAGACAACTTTCGGACATCTTCCTAGCTATTCTTATTCTATGTCAGTTAAGGCCTCGTCTCCATTAATTATGACTCTTCGTTGCACCAGAATGTGATTATATGGCATCAGTAGTGAGTTTAGGACCTTTCCCATACCTCCTCCCATCTTCTTCCCCAAACAACAACAATAACAACAACTACAACAACAATTACAACTACAACTACGACTACAACAACAGAGGGGCGGGGAGTGTGCGTCCTCACACCGGCTCGGTTACCCGCCATGACCATGCGCTCCACGGCGTTACCCCGAAGGGGCTGGCTGTCAGCTCCTCGTCAGGTGGCGGAGCCAGTAACCCCCCCACGCACCCAATGAGAAGCAACGTGCCGATTCCATCTGGGGCGGAGCTAACGAGCCGAGGGCGTGTCACTCCCCGCCGGATATACGCGGCCCCGCGCCGGACGTGACGACAGATGCGCCTCAGCTTGGAGAGAGAAGCCACCGCCACCCCCAGCGCGACGATACCTCCCCGCATCTTTGGACCGGACCGGACCGTACTGTACCCTGCCCCGAGCCCAGGAGGACCTGGAGCCATCGATACCCGCTTTCCTGTCATCAACCCCCGTGTGAGTCAGCCGTTGTCCCGTTTGTCTGTCGTCTGTCCGGGGTTAATATAAGAGTGTGTCTAAGTGCCTGTCTTTCTGTGATTATACCTCTAGCCCCTGTAATCTGACCTTTCCGTACGAATATAATCTCCTCCGGAGGTCTTGAGAATTGAAACATTGGTGTCGTATTGTGTTATTGTAATCCAGCCGGGTGTCTTCTTTTTCTTATTGAGCCAGCATCGCGCGACTAGTCAACGTTCGGGCACAATCGGGTAACTTGTGCAGACGTGGTCATACCATAAAACCGCTCGGTAAATAACATCCAAGCCACGTCTGTAACAATATATATATATATATATATATATATATATATATATATATATATACATATATATATTGTTACGGACACGACTTAAGATGTTGCTTGACCGAGCGGAATGGCCGCCGTGTTCGCACAGTTTACCCGATTCTTCCCCAACTCACCCGATTCCACTCGAACGTTGGCCGAATCGCGCTACGCTAAATCAATGAAGGAAAGGACACAACGGCTGGGATAAATGAAACGACACAAGGGGGTACAGTTCTCAAGACCTCCGGAGGAGGATATAATTGGTGATGCAGAAAAGGGGTAGATTACAAGGTAAGAGGTAAAGCACAGAAAAGATGGGCACTTAGACACAGTCTTATCTTATCCCCGACAGACCACAGACAAACGGAACAAGACTGACTTACACAGGGATTGATGGCAGGGAAGGACAGGCAGTCGATAGCACAAGGTGCACCTTGGCTCAGGGACAGGATACAGCACGGTCCAGTAGATGCAGGGAGGTGTCACAGCGCTGGGTTGGTGGCGTCTCTCTTCCTTCAAGTCCAGCGCGCATCTGACGTCACCTCCCTCTTCCTGCGCATGCTCAGCGGGGAGTGACACGCCCTCGGCTCGTTGGCTCCGCCCCAGATGGAATCGGTCCGCCGCTTCTATTGGGTGCGGGGGGTTACCGGGCTCCGCCCTTGACGAGGAGCTGACAGCGAGCCCCTACGTGGTAACCCCGTCGGAGCACATGTTTGATGGCGGCTAACCAAGCCGGAGTGAGGACGCGCACTCCCCGCACCGCCGCCGTTGTTGTTGCTGTTGTTGTTGTTGTTGTTGTTGTTGCTGAACCGTGAGGAAGAGCTGCGGGGAGGTATTGGGAGGTCCTAAACTTCCTAACGGTGCCATACAATCACATTCTGGTGCAACGAAGAGTCAGAATTAATGGAAACGAGTCCTTAACTGACATAGACTAAGAATAACTAGCAAGATGTCCTATAGTTGTCTACGTGAGATGCGGTGGACCTGGATGCGACATTTAATGGGGGAAATAGGGGAAGGTCGGGTCTACAGAGTGTTGTTTACAGAAAATGGGACTAGGGAATGGGGAATTGGGGATAGTTGGGAAGTACTGAGGAAATAGGGGAATATTTACAGGCGGATATGGATGGATGCCAATCTCATATCCGCAACATTGCACCCTTCTCTACCTCGGGGCGTCCCGACCCGATAAATTTTTACCTACGTTAGTGTGGCACTCAGATGTAGTTCCCTCTACTATTAACTCAACCCTGAGTGCGACAGTTTTACAGATGTTCACAAATGAGTAAATATGTCCCCCTGCGACGTTGCACCCTTCTCCTCACAGAAACACACCCACAGGATAACCGAATCGCGGAAAGAATCCTCAAACTAAACATACAGCCGGTAGGGAGCATTATTTACACAAGACTGCACTGATATTTACACTACGATCCAGGACCTGTTCTTTGAGGAACACATGCAGATGTTATGCATAGAGAGAGCACGCATGCCAGCATCGATACACCAACCCACGAGTGCCCTGTGGCCTTACGGCCTTTAATAATGTGCAGAGCACCCAATCCAAGCACCAAAAGCACCACCCCATACACACAGTCAGCACCATCCGGTGCACCAATAAAGTGTTCATAGTCACCGGTGGTGTCGCAGCCGGCCGATGTTCTGCCGCTGGTCTTGCCTTCTTGAAGTGCACTTGGCCTTCTGGCTTCTTTAAAAATAAAGGAAGGCGCCAACCGCGTCCATTTCTGAATTGTGGCCGTCAGGGGGCCAACTATAAGTGGTTCACCTGTATGGCATAGGTGCCACGTTGACCCAGAGGTCCATCCATGGGTGGTGCTTGCCCGCAAAAGAACTGCGGTCCATGGTGGGTGGCCACAAAAATTGCGGTCCATATGGTGTATCGATCCAGGCAGCAAGCAGCGAAAGTACAGGCCCACAACTGCAGAGCCAGCACCTCTCCCTCCTCTCTCTCTGCCCCAAAGCCAGATCCTCGGAGGTGGGAGACAAAATAAAACAAGTGAGTAAGGTGGTAAGGGCGCAAAAGTGCATGCAATACAAGGTAATGCACACTGGGGGCACATGGGAACCAGGTGAGACAGGTACGTTCCTACCGTATGCCCCCCCCCCCCACCAGGTAACCTACATTGCCCCTCCCTTACCCCTTACTGTATCCACAAACCACAACACTACCCATAAACATCTACTTTACACATCAACAACCGTCCCTACTGTCTTCCCCGTTCCTCCCATAAACCAAATTCGTCTTCTCTCCCTCCTAACCAATCAAATTTGCCATTTCCAACTCTCATCAAAATTTGCCATCTCCAACTCAACATCAAAATTTGCCATCACCAACTCATCATCAGTCCCTCCTAAGGAGGGAGAGATGGAATCACCCCAATGTCTTATCCACGTCGTGATGCGTCTCACAAATCCACACAGCAATTCTCCTTTCCTGCAACACAGAACAAAGAAACACAGGTGTGGAGTCATCATCACCACCTCAGGTAAGTGGATGCGTATGGTGCGACAGGTTCGTCAATCCTAACTATTTCCTAAATGACTTTAACAACTTTACATTACCCGGGGTCTTTCCCTGCCAATCCATTGGCCAACTTACACTATGGGTTCTAACAACCAATTCCCATTGACCAAACTGTGGTGCCTCTCAATTTGGGGTCTCACTCCCCCGATTCATCTCCCGGTGCCCTCGCACAATTTCTGGGCTGCGACGTGTAGCTCTCCCCAGCAGGTCTACCCACCTGCACACCTCCACCACTGTAGTTGCCACCCGAGCTTACCTGCTCCTCACCCTAACCTAACTAACTGGGGAAGGCCCTCTCGCACTCTCACCCCCTCAGTGCCCTCTCTGGCACGGGCTGCCCGATCCACACCCGGGATCCTCAGGCACCCACTGACACTAACGGCTCCCAGAGCCCACCTGCGGCCTCACCTGGCCGACATCCTCACAGTGGTGGAGTGCCCAAACCAACTACACACACTAACAGGCTACACGCCAAGCCATTTCCACAACACTAATGCACCCATCCACAATACCATTCTGCAACCGCACCACAAATGCCAATATCCAACCACAATTTACCTATACCCTCTACCTAACACTTACACTACCCGCCCCGTGTACTCGTGAAAGGGGTCCACTCTTCCCCCATCCACACCTTCGCACCATGCACACCACTCCGTACCACTTACTCCATGTATTCCACACACCTGCACTTGCACACCTGTGCTCTCATACTTGGTGCCGCCTGCACCCTTCTCTCCCCCAAGCGCATTCGCGCTGATCCACAACACTCACTACTCATACACACCTGTCCAGTTCTCACACAGCATCATCTCATCTAACTACTCCCCTCTGAAACTTGCGCTTCCCAGTCGTCCCTTTAAACTATTGCGCTCCCTCGTCATTATCATCCACTCTAGTCTACCTGCGTCCCCACTACAGGTATCAGTCACTAACTAAACTTAACGTTACCTAATGTCATCTTCGCTAGATCCCTACACACAATATCCTAACCCACCCGGGCTAGTTTTCACTGCCATACACCCCATAAACTATAGCGCATTTGCCCCCCACATGGGAAGGGTGGCAGGGATGCCACCCTTACCCACCGGGCCCATCGCTCATCAATCCCCCAGTCCTCTGGCACTAATAAGCCCCCCTTATTCAGAGGTACTGGGTCCCGCCTCGGCATCTAAAGCCTCGGCAATCCACGGGGGCGCCTGCTCGCCGGTGTAAGGCCTTCTAGTTTCCCGGGGTCTGGCGGGGGGGTGTCTGGGGTCGGCTAACCCGCTCCCCCCTGGGCGGAGTTAAGGACCTCAACCGCCGGGGATCATCCCGGCGCGTGGCTCGACAGTGCCGCGCCAGGTGACCCAGACGGTTGCAGGTATAGCACCTCACCTGATAAGGTGCTTGTCTCCGGAATTCCAAATTTTCCCCCCTGAAGGTCCGAATTGGATTACCCGCTCGTGGTCCACCGCGGGCCACCTCCGGGGCCGCCTGCCATGGTCCAGGTCCCGCCAGGCGCTGGTCCACCAGCCTCCGGACCATGCCCGCCAGGTCAGGACTCACGTCGGGGGCGGGCCCCCTAAGGGGTCCGCCCTCCATCGGGGGTCCCACCTGGCGGACCGCCATTGCGTGACGCTCGCTCCCCCGGGCCAGGGGCCTCGCTGCTTCCCAACAGGCCGCAGCGTCAGCCGCCTGGCTCAGAGTCTGCGGGCGCCACATGGCGAGCTGTTGCCGGAGCTCAATATCCGGGAGGGCCTGGATAAAATGGTCCAGTGCCAGGCTTTCCCGGGAATCCGCTGCCATGCTAGCATGTGCGATCCCCACTGCGCGGCGAATGTCGTGGGCAAGTTCCCCGATGGCTTCCTGGGGCTTGCGTTTTCGCAGCGCGAGCTGAGCTTTAACAAGCTCGCTCTGCTGTTCAACGCCGAATCGATTAATTATGGCGTCGCGGAGGGCTGGCAGGTGAGAGCACCCGGTGGTAATGCCGTCAGCACCTCCGCCGCCACGCCGCGCAATGCGGCCACCAGGTGTACTCCACCTTCGTCCTCACCCCAACCGTTGCCCTTACACACACAGTCAAACTGCGCCAGGTACGTGCGTAGATCACTCTTGCCGTCATACGGCGCGAGTGGGACCTTGTGGGACCACCTCGTATGCGAGTCGTTGCCCGCCTGCCGGACCCCGTGCGTCGCCCCTTGCGGGGTCAGCGCGGGGCCGAACCGGCCGGGCCCCCACAGTACATTACCCCCAAGGGGCTCTCGTGCCTCCCCTGTCCCTCTAAAAACTACCCCTGTTGGTGTCGATGCATGGGTCACACTTCCGCAACCCGCTACCCATTCCATACCACCACAACCTTGCTCACCCACACCTCGCACCTCTCCCATCACCGGACCCTCTCGCTCGCACCCTCGTTCCATACCCTCCGGACCAGCCATACACCTCACTCTTGGCCTCTCACGAACATCCGGGTCTATCTCGACCCCCAAGCTTATTAAATCACCTGGCGCATCATACGCACGACCATATTGGTCACCACTTACACCGGGTCCTCTTTCTCTTCGCTTCTCCTCCATCACCTGCGAATCCCTCATCCGGTTAATGAGCACATCATCACGATCCGAACACAGACTTTGGACCAATTCTTTTACTTCCTCCTTTATCTCTTTCTTATCCTCTCTCCGTCGCTTCTTAATTTCGCTCACCCCTTCTTCCACTTCTTCTAATTTCTGCTTCACCTCCTTCATCTCCTCGTGCGCCCCCTTAAGTTCTTCCTCTAACTCCACCTTATTTTTTTCTATGTGCTCCCGCACCTCCCGCTCTTTAACCTCCATTACCTCTACCACCTTGTTCATTTTCCTCGTCAGGTCCTCATGTACCGTCTGACACTCTTTTTTAATTACCCCTACGTCCTTTTTCATCTCCTTCTGTGTCGATTTTAAACCCTCTATTACCGCTGTGTTCTTCTTTACCTGGTCCCCCAACTCCTTTTGTCCCACTGTCAGTTGTTCTACTCCCAGCGTCAACTCCTCTATACCACCTTGCAATTTTACAGTCCCCTTTCTCACCTCCTTCTCCATGCGCTCCTTACAGTGCCTCACCTCCTCGCGCACTCCTCCGACCTCCTCACTCACACCTCTTCTGATCTCCTGTATTATATCTCCTATATATATCTCCTATATATATATATATATATATATATATTGTTGCGGATATGGGATTTGCATCAATCCATATCCGCTTGTAAATATTCCCCTATTTCCTCAATACTTCCCAACTCTCCCCAATCCCCCATTCCCTAGTCCCATTTTCTGTAAACAACACTCTGTAGACCCGACCTCCCCCTATTTCCCCCATTAAATGTCGCATCCAGGTTCACCGCATCTCATGTAAGACAACTATAGGACATCTTGCTAGTTATTCTTAGTCTATGTCAGTTAAGGATTCGTTTCCATTAATTCTGACCCTTCGTTGCACCAGAATGTGATTGTATGGCACCGTTAGGAAGTTTAGGACCTCCCAATACCTCCCCGCAGCTCTACCTCACAGTTCAGCAACAACAACAACAACAACGAGCGCAGGGAGTGCGCGTCCTCACTCCGGCTTGGTTGGTAGGGGTGGTGGGAGGGCACCAGGCCTTCCCAACGAGCCGCCATCGGACATGTGCTCGACGGGGTTACCAAACAGGGGCTCCCTGTCGGCTCCTCGTCAAGGGCGGAGCCCGGTAACCCCCGCACCCAATGGAAGCGGCGGACCGGCCCCAGTGGGGCGGAACCAACCAGCCGAGGGCGTGTGATTCCCCGCTGAGCATGCACAGTGAGAGGAGGTGACGTCAGATGCACGCCGAGCTGAGAGAAAGCAAGACGTCCCCTCCGAGCGCTGTGACACCTCCCTGCATCTTTGGACTGTGTTTATCCTGTCCCCGAGCCAAGGTGCACCTTGTGCCATCGACCTACCTGTCCCTTCCTGCCATCAATCCCTGTGTGTCTACCTTGTCCGTTTGTCCGTGGTCTGTCTGGGCTAAGATAAGACTGTATTTAAGTGCCCATCTCTTCTGTGTCTTT
This sequence comes from Myxine glutinosa, assembly GCF_964187855.1. Taxonomy (NCBI): domain Eukaryota; kingdom Metazoa; phylum Chordata; class Myxini; order Myxiniformes; family Myxinidae; genus Myxine; species Myxine glutinosa. The sequence goes on from NC_136267.1 coordinate 68,809,115, forward strand.
ACCTCACTCTGCCTTGTAATCTACCCCCTTTTCTCCACCACTGTAATTATACCCTCCTCCGGAGGTCTTGAGAACTGTACCCCTTGCGTCGTTTCATCTATCCCAGTCGTCGTGTCCTTTCCATCATTGATTTAGCATAGCGCGATTTGGCCAACGTCTGGGTGAATCGGGTGAGTGTAAGGGAAGAAAAGGGGTGCAACTGTTCGGCCGCGGTTACCTCCGCTCGGTAAATAACATCCAATCCGCGGTCTGTAACAACTGGTGTCGGGGAGTGAGATACGAGGCCCGAACCAAATTAAAAAAAAACAAAAAACATCTAGACAAAATTTGGTCAAAATTATAAAGTACCGAAATTGCTTTTGTTTTACAAAAACCCGAATTTTGAAAGTCGCGCTATGGGAGATCAAGACGGCTGGGTTCCGGTAGAGGAGAGTGGGGTAGAATCGACCCAGGACCCCAGGGAAGAAGTGGGGAAAATGGTGGAGGAGAGTAAAGAAGGTGTGGTTGAGGGGGTATCAGGTGCACAAAATGGCGCTCTCGCGCACGTGGTTACAGCGGCACCAAATTTTGCCGCGCCCGTGCCCGTAGCAGCGGGCTTTGATGTTGGGGACTTCCTGGCGCAATTCACCGAGATGCTGAGAATAGAGGGGGAGAAATTGATTGATAAAATGGAAAACAGAATAATGAACGGAATGAGGGCCAATAGGGAGAAAATGGCGAGGGACAGAGTCGCATATGAGGTAAGGGAAGCGGAGAGGGACAGAGACCGCAGGGTGGGCGTGAGAGTCCCAGGGGTGCACGACGAGGTAACGCGGGTCGAGAAGCGCTGGTTGAGCGAAGCAGAGGAAAGCGCGGATACAATGACGTGGGTAGAAATCGCGACACGGGGTTTGGAAAAGCCGGCGACCGATGAGGTAGAGGGAATTTTATGAAAGCCAACGGTCGTCGAGGCGAGTAAAGAAAAAGCGGAGGTGGGCATTGAAATTGAAGAGACCGGGGACTTAGAAAACCACTCGCGGCAGGAGGAGGTGATGGAATATGTACAAGGTCGGTGCTCAACTCATAAATATATGCTCACGAACCAAATAAAGAGTTTGCAGGTTTTGGTGCAGGGAGGAAGAAGAACCCCGAAGGTGAGACATGCTGTGTATTGTGCGGGGAGATTTTGTAAGAGGATGTTTGGCGACAAAAGAATTTTCGCGCGCTTGGGATCGAGGAAGCATCGGGGTGTTGGTGAAGGGTCCCGTGTGAGTGGAAATGGCACGCGTGGGAGGAAAAAGTGTGCGTCAAAGGGTGAGCGTGTTACGAAGCGCGAGTGTGATACCGAGTGCGAGTGAGAATGCACGTCGGGGTGTACGGGGTGTGACACAGGGAGTGAGAGCAATACGGAGTGTACGTGCGAGGGTGAGTGTGACACTGACACGGAGAATAAGGTGGTGGTGGAACGTGTGCGAGGAAGCACACCTGGGTTGGTGGTAGCGCGAGTGTGGGAGAGCCCATCCGAGCGCGTTAGTGGGTGGATGCAAGAGTGCACGCCCATGGTGAGTGTTACGGAGGACGTAACGGAGGAGAGGTGTGGACCGAGGTGTGCGCAAGAGTGTGCGCGAGAGGTGTGGTGTGTAACAGGGAGAGCGTTGGTGGAATGTACAGTCGGCGTTGGAACGCCGGGTTTTGTGAGGGTGAAAGGGGTAGCGTATGCGTGTGAGCATGCCGGTGGAGCATCGACGGTAACCGGGTTAGCGGTTAGAGCGACGGATAGCCGATGCGAGCACTCGGGGCGCGGCGTGCTTTGTTGGATGCGAGGCCCGGCGCGGATCGAAGCTGCGTCGTTTCTCTTCGAAGCGTCGTTGCCGATTCGGGCTTGGCCCCGCCCTGCACGGTCGAGTCCGGGCCTTGGCGGGCGAGGTGACCGGTGCGGTTCAAGGGTGAGTGGGAGGAAGCGGACGGTGCCCCCTCGTGGGGACGGGGTTCCGACCGGGGGAGATTGAGCCATCGGGCCCGGGACCGCAAGGTGCCGCGCCGAGATGGTGCATGGAATCTCGGCCCGACCAAACCACCTCCCTTGAAACGAAAGCCGGACGGATTCAACCTGCAGGCGACCAAACCACCCGAATTCATTGCTCGGCTTTACGAAGCCGAGTTTAATGATGTCACGACGCACCGAGGCTAGGATATAGTGGTCTGTGGTGATGATAATAGTGATAGTGGATTTGATACGAAATTTAGAAAAGTGAATAGAATTGGCAGTAATTGGGAAATTTTTGATTGGCTGAAATTTGGTGAGCAAAATTGGTAGTGGAACGTGCCCCATGTGATGGGATGGCCAATCCACCATCCCTCACAGCGGGGGGGCAAAGGAGCACTAGAGTTATGGGGTGTATGGCAGTGAAAACTAGCCCGGGTGGGTTAGGATATTGTGTGTAGGGATCTAGAAGTAGAAGAGATTGACATTAGGTAACGGTAAGGTTAGTTAGTGACAATGACACCAGGTAGCTGGGGACGCAGGCAGCTTAGAGTGGATGATAATGACGTGGTATGTGCTTAGTTTAAAGGGAAGACGGGGAGCACTAAGTTAGCAGGGCAACAGGTAGTTGAGATGATGCCGCGTGAGTGTTGGAGGTGTATTTAAGTGTATTGAGCAGTGTGTGAGGAACAGGTGTGATTGAACAGGTGTGATTGCACAGGTGTGCAACTGAACAGGTGTGTGGAGCAGTGTTTGAGTGAGTGATAGTGATGAGTTGTGCTGACCAAATGGTCCAGGGAGAAGGAGGGTGCAGGTGGCACCAGGTATGATTGCACAGGTGTGCAACTACAGGTGAATGGAGAATGTTTGTGTGGAATACATGGAGTGTGGAATACATGGAGTGTGGAATATATGGAGTATTGGAATGGATGGTTGTGGAGTGAGTAGAATGGAAACTATGGAGTGGAGTGGATGGTGCGAAGGTGTGAATGGGGGAAGAATGGACCCCCATCACGAATACCCGGGGCGGGTAGTGTAAGTGTTAGGTAGAGGGTATAGGTAAATTGTGGTTGGATATTGGCATCTGTGGTGCGGGTGGAAGAATGGTATTTGGATGGGTACATTAGTGTTGTGGAAATGGCTGGGCGTGTAGCCTGTTAGTGTGTGTCGTTGGTTTGGGCACTCCACCACTGTGAGGATGTCGGCCAGGTGAGGCCGCAGGTGGGCTCTGGGAGCCGGTAGTTGTGGATGGGGCCCGAGGATCCGGAGGACGGACCCGGGTAGCCCAGTGCCAGAGGGCACCAAGGGGTGACAGATCCAGGAGGGGCCTTCCCCAGTTAGATAGGTTAGGGTGAGGAGCTAGGTAAGCTCGGGTGGCAACTGCAGTGGTGGAGGTGTGCAGGTGGGTAGACCTGCTGGAAGAGCTACACGTCACAGCCCAGAAATTGTGCAAGGGCACCGGGAGATGAATCGGGGGAGTGAGACCCCAAATTGAGAAGCACCACAGTTTGGTCAATGGGAATTGGTTTTTAGAACCCATAGTGTAAGTTGGCCAATGGATTGGCAGGGAAAGACCCCGGGTAGTGTAAAGGGTGTTAAAGTCATTTAGAGGATAGTTAGGATTGAAGTCTCCTCGCACCATCTACATGCACTCACCTGAAGTAAAGATGACGTACCTCCACACCATGCCATGTTTTGTTATTTTACTGTGCAAATGTTTGGAATGTGAGACGCATCATGACGTGGGTGTGACATTGTGCTTGATGTTCCATCTCTTCCTCCTTATGAGGATTGATGACGAATTGGGTGATGGCAAATTTTGGTTAGAGGGATTGTGGTGACGAATTTGGTATTGGAGAAATATGGGGAGACGAGACATTAGCGACGAATTTGTAAATGTGTAGATTTTGTAAATATGGGGTAAGGGCAAGGGTAGTGTCGGTGACAGGGGGGGTGACGTACGGTAGGGACGAGCTTTCTCATTTCGCTCTCCGTACGCATTTCGCCTTGCATTGCCTTATTTATGTGTACCCTTGTGACCTTACCCCTCGCTCATTTGTCTTGTCCCCCTTTTGTCTCCCACATGACCTGCGCGCCATTGGGCGCCGAGGGGAGCGTGCGTGAGTCGGCCATTGTGCGCCCGGAACTCCCAGAACCAGCTGTCTGCATCGATGCACCACATTATGGACCACATGTCTGTGGCCGAGCCCCACTGATGGACCCCATGGGTTGGGGCATGGCCCCTCTGCTGGAACCGGCCATGAGGGCCCGAAATCTTGCTGGCGGACCTTGGCCACAGGGCACCGATGCCCCACAGGTGAACCACACTAGTCGGCCCTGTGGGCCATAAATAAATAAAAATGGACACGTTGGGTGCATTTCATTTTATGCTCAAATAGGCCGCCAGTAAGAAAATGAAAGGAAATGACAACATCTGGAAGAAAGTAAATAGCCAGCAGAGGGAGCCGAAGAGCAAGAGACCACCTGCAGGGTTAGGGGTTGTTGATTTTATTTTTATTCATGAACATTGATGAACAGTGATGACTGCACCGATTGGTGCTTGAGGGTGTATTGGTGTGTTTTGGGTGCTTTCATGGTGCATTGATGCAGAGCAGACTGTCTCCCCCCCAGAAAGAACAATCACAGGTCCTGGGTTAGTCTTGCAAATAAAAGTAGCGTCAACTGCAAATGATGCTCCCTACCGGCTGTATGTTTAGTTTGAGGATGCTTTCCGCGATTCGGTTATCCTGTGGGTGTGTTTCTGTTAGGAGAAGGGTGCAACGTCGCAGGGGCACATATTTACTCATTTGTGAACATCTGTAAAACTGTCGCACTCAGGGTTGAGTTAATAGTAGCGGGAACTACATCTGAGTGCCACACTAAAGTAGGTAAATATTTATCGGGTCGGGACGCCCCGAGGTCGAGAAGGGTGCAGTGTTGCGGATATGGGATTTGCATCCATCCATATCCGCTTGTAAATATTCCCCTATTTCCTCAATACTTCCCAACTCTCCCCAATCCCCCATTCCCTAGTCCCATTTTTTGTAAACAACACTGTAGACCCGACCTCCCCCTATTTCCCCCATTAAATGTCGCATCCAGGTTCACCGCATCTCATGTAAGACAACTATAGGACATCTTGCTAGTTATTCTTAGTCTATGTCAGTTAAGGATTCGTTTCCATTAATTCTGACCCTTCGTTGCACCAGAATGTGATTGTATGGCACCGTTAGGAAGTTTAGGACCTCCCAATACCTCCCCGCAGCTCTACCTCACAGTTCAGCAACAACAACAACAACAACGAGCGCAGGGAGTGCGCGTCCTCACTCCGGCTTGGTTGGTAGGGGTGGTGGGAGGGCACCAGGCCTTCCCAACGAGCCGCCATCGGACATGTGCTCGACGGGGTTACCAAACAGGGGCTCCCTGTCGGCTCCTCGTCAAGGGCGGAGCCCGGTAACCCCCGCACCCAATGGAAGCGGCGGACCGGCCCCAGTGGGGCGGAACCAACCAGCCAAGGGCGTGTCACTCCCCGCTGAGCATGCGCAGTGAGAGGGAGGTGACGTCAGATGCGCGCCGAGCTGAGAGAAAGCAAGACGTCCCCTCCGAGCGCTGTGACACCTCCCTGCATCTTTGGACTGTGTTTATCCTGTCCCTGAGCCAAGGTGCACCTTGTGCCATCGACCTACCTGTCCCTTCCTGCCATCAATCCCTGTATAAGTCTACCTTGTCCGTTTGTCCGTGGTCTGTCTGGGATAAGATAAGACTGTATTTAAGTACCCATCTCTTCTGTTTCTTTACCTCACTCTGCCTTGTAATCTACCCCCTTTTCTCCACCACTGTAATTATACCCTCCTCCGGAGGTCTTGAGAACTGTACCCCTTGCGTCGTTTCATCTATCCCAGTCATCGTGTCCTTTCCATCATTGATTTAGCATAGCGCGATTTGGCCAACGTCTGGGTGAATCGGGTGAGTGTAAGGGAAGAAAAGGGGAGCAACTGTTCGGCCGCAGTTACCTCCGCTCGGTAAATAACATCCAATCCGCGGTCCGTAACAATATATATATATAATTACATATCTATCTATAATTCCAGCAATCTCTGTGTGTCTGTGTGTCTGTGTGTCTGTGTGTCTGTGTGTCTGTGTGTCTGTGTGTCTGTGTGTCTGTGTGTCTGTGACCGCTGTTTCTCGACAACCACGGGTCCGATATACTTGAAACTTGCCAGGTATATTGCTGGGGACCCGAGGATGTGCCTTTTCAAGGTTTCATATTAATCGGACAATTACTTACCGAGCTATGTCCAAAAAACGCTTCAACCAATCAGAGAGCAGCGAGCTATCACGTGTGCCGAACGTGGCGATCAGACTCTGCCTCGGACGGCACATTTGACAGCGTATTCATTTATTTCACGTTGGAAAACTATGTTGCCGTTAAACTATGTTTTAAAACGAATTCAAACTGCGATTAAATTAAAACGATTCATCCTAACTGCGATTTGCGAACTTCCGGACAGTGACGACTTATCTTCCGGCAGCCAATCACAGAACGCTCTGTTGCGTAGGCGTGGCCGATGTGAGACGAGCGGAGCTGAGCGCGTTACGAGCTGACCGCCATTACGGTACGTAATTCGATTTCTTATGCGCATTATTTCTCCCAATTCAGTCAGAGCGAAGGGCGGAAGCGAAGAGCGTTGCTTTTTTTGTTTACGGGCGTACGGGCGGGGTAGAGCGTACGGGTAGCGTTTTTTTTTTTTTTTTGGCCACGGAACGGGCACCCACGTACGGGCAATGCCCTAGTATATATAATTACATATATATATATATATATATATATATATATATATATATATATATATATATATATATATATATATATATATATATAATGTGAGATTCACCTCATCGATGGAAAGTGTTGAGTTCATGTCTGAGACAACATGGCGATGGATTAACAGTCAAGTCTTTGTCTGAGATCTGCTGGTCAGCACGAGCAGATGCAACAAAAGCACAAACTGAGACAAGCAGATCATTTGCGCAGCTTTGAGAGACATTGCAGGAGATGCAGAGGAGAAGCATGAGGCCAGACATAAAGTTAAGCACTTGGTTACAATAATGAATCACCATGGTTCCTTTGTCAGCTGAGGAATAAAACAATTCTACAATTCCAGTAAATGTTAGCAATACGAGTAAGGCACTGCAACCATCAGATATAGATCTGTAAACACCTGTCGATATTATGTCTTCTTTGAAAGCATTTTTAGTATCGTTGTGTGACTGTTTTATCGACTTTGAGAGGGAAACAAAATAACTTTGTGGGAAGTCAAAATCCAAAGCTACCAGAAGTGGGGTTGCTCAGAAGAGCTGACAATATACGGCAGCTTCAATGACTCATCATAAGACGCAGTCTACTCGATTGGAGAGCGGTTCCACTGTGAGACATTATTGGTCATTATAGACAAGCTTATAACAAACTAACGGAAGTACCCGGCATTGCCGGGCGGGGGAGGGGAGGGGGAAGGGGAGGGGAGGGGAACGGGGGGGAGGGGAGGAGAGGGGGGAGGGGGAGGTGGGAGGGGGAAGGGGAGGGGGGAGGGGGAGAGGGAAGGGGAAGGGGGAGGGGGGGAAAGGGAGGGGGAGGGGAGGGGAGGGGGGAAGGGGAGAGGGTAGGGTGGAGGGGGAAGGGAGGGGGAAGGGAGGGGGAAGGGGAGAGGGTAGGGTGGAGGGGGAAGGGAGGGGGAAGGGAGGGGGAAGGGGAGGGGGAAGGGGAGGGGGAAGGGGAGGGGGGAGGGTAGGGGGAGGGGGAGGGGAGGGGAAAGGGGAGGGGGAGGGGGGCAGGTGAGAGGGTAGGGTGGAGGGGGAAGGGAGGGGATGGGGAGGGGGGAAGGGGAGGGGGAGGGGAGGGGAGGGGAAAGGGGAGGGGGAGGGGGCAGGTGAGAGGGTAGGGTGGAGGGGGAAGGGAGGGGGAAGGGGAGGGGATATGGGGAGGGGAAGGTGGAGGGGAAGGGGGAGGGGGAAAGGGAGGGGAGAGGGAGGGAGGGGAGGAGGGAAGGGGAGGGGAGGGATATAGATGGTTCCTGGCAATTGATCACATCCACAAATGATGTAATCCACACAATTTACGTACTTTACATAACGTTAATAGGAATACATGGCCGTGTAGATGGGAAATACAGTTTGTTTGAAATAAATCACAAATATCAGATGAAAGTTTTTAAAATTTAGAACTAATCTCACTCAGAGTTAAACATCACCGCAATATTACGCGGTTTTCCTTGCTCGGGAGGTTGAACGCAACAAATTTCTTTTCTTCGAAGCCATTGCCTTTATCACAGTCAATCTTCCAGTCACTCACTCGTAGACAAATTCAATTTTTTTCACTTTTACGTTTACACGTGGTAATGAAGATTGCAACTTCTGCAATCAAACAAACGACGCAAACGCAAGACTGTGTCGTGTCATGGGCGTGGCCAAAGTGGCCTCATGCTTCCAGGTGATTGGCTACCTCGAGCTCGAGCGAGCCATAATGCAATACGTTATGGCAAAAAATATGGATCTAAAGATGAAAGAAAAAAAAACCTATGTGGTGTGAATGGCAATGGTCATTCGATATATTTTCACTTTTACGTTTTGGCTAACTCGCTCGCGAACCTGACGAAGATCCTGAGCGAGGATCGCTACGCTACGCTACGTTATGCTAACGCTACGTTAGCTACGCTACATTACGCTACATTCGCTACGTTATGGCTAAAAATATGGATCTAAAGATGAAAGAAAAAAAAACCTATGTGGTGTGAATGGCAATGTTCCTCGCTGAAATGTGAAAAAACGCAATCGCTTTTCGCTCTGAATTACGTGCGAACGCGTAACTGTGAGATTATGGCGGCAAGGATGGAACATCACGTGATCGCTCTGAGCGAATCAGCGCGCTGCTCTGCCACCGGCTCAGATTCCATGTATAATATTCCTCGCTGAAATGCGCTGAGGTGAAAATATGGATCTCGTCAAATATTTTTAGGTAGGCCATGTTCTTCCCAGGCTCAATGGCCATGTCTATGCCAAATATCAAGCACGTGAGCCTCTCCGTTTAGGAGTCTATCGGTAACATTACACACACACACACACACACACACACACACACACACACACACACACACACACACACACACACACACACACACACACAAACTGTGTTTTATATATATATAGATATGGCAGCCAGATGTTCTGTGTATGAAACAGTCCACAAAAACTTAAAGGTTGCTATGGATTCCTGTAACCTTACCAGGAGAAGCTCAGACACAATGTTGGAAAACTGGTGCAAGAATACGACACAGATATACAGTCGTGGCCCAAAGTATTGGCACCCTTGCACTTTTTTCAAATAACGTACCATTTCTCCCAGAAAATTGTTGAAATTAAAATATATTTTGGTATCCACGTATGTATTACTTTGGTTTGCAGTGAAACAAAACAAAAAAGCTGAAAGAATTACTAAATCTTAGCTTATTCCACACAGAAATCCTAAAATGGCCCGGACAATATTATTGTCTCCTTTTAAGAAGTTGTTAGAAATAATTAGATTTCAAGCAGGTGATTCTCCTTTACTTTTTAATTGAACTCACCTGTGGTGAGTTGCAGGTGCCTGCAATATAAAAAGCACTCATTCACCAAGTTTGAATAGAGAAAAGGAGTCATTCTGCTGTTTTGTGTCACTGTGTGTACCGCAATGAGCATGGAGAAAAGAAAGAAAACCAGAGAATTGTCTGAGGAGGTTAGACACAAGATTGTAGCCAAGCATCGACAATCTCAAGGCCACAAGTCCATCTCCAGAGATCCTGATGTTCCTATGTCCACTGTACGCAATGCTACCCTATCAAATACTACCCAATCAGGCAATATAATGCTTTATCCAACCCAATCAACAAGGCCTTAACCAACACTATCAACAAGGCCTTAATCAACAAGACCTCATCCAACACTATCAATAAGACCGCACCCAAGCCTCTCACAACAAGGCCTTAATCAACACGATCAATACGCGCTTAACCAACCCTATCAATAAGGCCTTATCCAACCCTATAAATAATGCCTTACGCAAGCCTATCAACAAGGCCTTATCCAACAATATCAATACCGTAAGGCCTTACACAACCATATTAACAAGGCCTTACCAAACCCTATCAATAAGGCCTTACCCAAGCCGATAAACAAGGCCTGATCAAAACCTATCAATACGGGCTTAACCAACCCTATCAATAAGGCCTTATCCAAGCCTATTAACAAGGCCTTATCCAATCCTATCAACAAGGCCTTACCAAACCCTATCAACAAGGCCTTATCCAACCCTAACAATATGGCATTAATCAACCCTATCAATACGGCCATACCCAACCCTATCAACAAGGCCTTATCCAACCCTATCAATAAAGCCTTACGCAAGCCGATCAACAAGGCCTTATCCAACCTTGTCAACAAGGCCTTGTCCAACCCTATCAATAACATGCCAAACAACAATACAGTGCATTCAGAAAGTATTCAGACCCCTTCACTTTTTTCACATTTTGTTATGTTGCAGCCTTATGCTGAAATCGTTTATATTCATTTTTTCCCTCATCAATCCACACTCAATACCCCATAATGACAAAGAATGAATGAATATGAATATGAATGATCGTTTTAAGGCCACTTCCCCGCTAGAGAGGGGGTTGGCCTTGCGGGCCCCATGACAATCATGGTTCCCTGTTTGAGGCAATGTTTTTATGGCCGGATGCCCTTCCTGACGCCAACCCTTAGTCGCCTCTTACGATGTGCAGGGATACAGTGTACCTATTCTAAACCGGGGTACACACCGTGATCATTCATCCCAGCAAGCTGGTACTCAATTTGTCGACCTCGGAAGGATGACAGGCTGAGTCAACCCCCCTGGCGTTAATTCAGCAATCGACCGAGATTCGAACCCAGGACCCTAGGATCCCAAGCAGGTGCCTCCCATTTCTCTTGATCATCTTTGAGATGTTTCTACACCTTGATTGGAGTCCACCTGTGGTAAATTCAATTGATTGGATATGATTTGGAAAGGCACACACCTGTCGATATAAGGTCTCACAGATGACAATGCATATCAGAGCAAAAACCAAGCCGTGAGGTCGAAGGAACTGCCTGCAGAGCTGAGAGACAGGATTGTATCGAGGCACAGATCTGGGGAAGCCTCCAAAAAAAATTTCTGCTGCATTGAAGGTTCCCAAGAGCACAGTGGCCTCCATAATTCTTAAATGGAAGAAGTTTGCAACAACCAGGACTCTTCCTAGAGCTGGCCGCCCGGCCAAACTGAGCCATCAGGGGAGAAGGGCCTTGGTAAGAGAGGTGACCAAGAACCCGATGATCACTCTGGCTGAGCTCCAGAGATCCTGTGTGGAGATGGGAGAAACTTTCAGAAGGACAACCATCACTGCAACACTCTACCGATCTGGGCTTTATGGCAGTGTGCCAGACGGAAGCCTCTCCTCAGTGAAAGACACATGAAAGCCCACAGAATCTTGCTTCTCACAGTCTGAGAGTCCTTTAGGTGCTTTTTTGCAAACTCCAAGCGGGCCGTGTTGGCCCTGTTCCTCTCCAGCAAGAGTCCTGGTTGTTGCAAACCTCTTCCATTTAAGAATTATGGAGGCCACTGTGCTCTTGGGAACCTTCAATGCAGCAGAATTTTTTTTGTAGGCTTCTCCAGATCTGTGCCTCGACACAATTGATGAGGGAAAAAATGAATTTAAACGATTTCAGCATAATGCTGCAACATAACAAAATGTGAAAAAAGTGAAAGGGTCTGAATACTTTCTGAATGCACTGTAAGCACATATTCACTTTACAACTTAAGAAATGTTAACTACAGTTTGTAATCAAAACATTATACAACAATATGTAAATAGTACTTGTGAAAGTAAAAGAAAACCTGCCCAGCTGTAAAAGATCCAACATGTCAAGATTTCCTTATGCAGAAGAACTTCTCCCATGGGTTTCTCTAATCACTTCCAGCCGCCGAATGGTCCTGGAATTGCTAGCACCATGTGTGGCGTGCTCACAGAATGCCAAAGCGGCTCCCAAGTCGCCGTCGGCCACCAAAGCAATTTGCGTTGTGAATGTGAGAAGCAGAATATTCTTTGCCATTCCAGGAACCAAAATGCATCAAACGCGTCCTTTACAGGACATATCCAAGACCAAAATGGCCGCTTCTTGGATGATGCCCTTTCTCAGTGTGCCAGCAATGATCAAACAACTACAGCATTGTGGTGGAATGGCCTTCAACCGGGCAAGGGTTTGTTTTTTCGTCTGCTAGATGAGCTAAATCTATCAAAATGTCGATTCCTATCATGTACTTTATGGGGTCCAAATCCTCTGCTCTCCAAACACTCTGAAAGCTTTCTGGACTGTGGCAACGTGGTTTATTTCACGGTTCCTTTCGTAAATCTGTCATGGCTGCAGACATCGCTGCAGAGACTTTCGGTCTCTAATTATTTATTTATCTCACTAAAGAAAAAAAATATTAAATTTATAGCATTTGTGGATAAGGACCAACATAACAGATACATGTGACCAGGCAGGTGTTTAACTGCAAAGGTAAACAGCTATGTATATGGAACTAAATTCCGGATACATAAATTGCCAATTTTTTTTACCTCATTCCTTTTTCTCACATATCAAATATCTTCCCCTTTTATGCCTGTGTTATTTAAGCCCTCTTTTCATTTTGATCTCCTTCCTCCTCATCCTCCTCCACAACGACCATACTCTCCCTTATAGCATCTCTCTTCCCTTTTTCAATTTTTGATATCAATTGCCTCCACCATCCTCCCCAAACTCCCTTTTTCATTTTGCTCTAAATGTCCATGCAATGTGTAAGTTATACATCCACTCTATACTATAATCAACAAAACATATAACATAAAACATTAACATAATTTATTTCATATTGTTGATTTAGTCTGAAGAACCCTAATCTCCATTGGAGAGGCATAATCTTCCTCCTAAAATGAACTCACAACAAAGAAGTGTTAAATTTACATAATTGATATTTCCCAACAACTTTATCCCCTTTTTGGAGCATTTTCAACTTTTTGAACTCCCTGCTTGTGTGTCTGTCCGTCTTTCTGTTCGTCTATCTGTTCCTCTGTTTCCCTCTGTTTCTCTCTGTTTCTCTCTGTTTCTCTCTGTTTCTCTCTCTTTCTTTCTTTCTCTTTTTTTCTCTTTCTCTCTCTCTCTCTCTCTCTCTCTCTCTCTCTCTCTCTCTCTCTCTCTCTCTCTCTCTCTCTCTCTCTCTCTTCTTTCTGATGTACAGTGTCAATGCTGCCAAAGCAGCTTCCTGAGCAAGAGTTACACTGGGTGGTTTGTCATTGCCTTCTCAGCAGTATTTAAGGCAGGAATTTGGAATTTGTTCATGGTGCCGGCGATCGGTCGCCCACTCCCCGCCAATGACACCATAGGGTCTTTAACGTCCACCAACTAATGCTGGCAGCCAGGACGCTAGTTTACGTCCATCCCAGGCACAGAACACACAATGATGATTCACACTATCTGTGAAACACCGGGCTGACAGTTTATGGCTGGGTCAGGATTAAAACCCAGACTAGACAGCTTAGAGTCGAGTGTGGGTACTTCTAAGTCATCCCAGCATCCAAACTCCCTCTGTATGTACAGATAAATACATAAATAATTGCAGACTTAGTATTAAATAACTCAATGATAGATGTTGTCTATTGTCAAAATAAATTCAATAAAATTAGTTCCAAGTAAATAATTCAGTCATTTGTGGGACACTTTGTTAATGAAGAACTCAAGCTTCTTAATTGAAGCCCTTCAAGGATTATGATTGAATTTTTACTGTTTCCGAGTGTATTATTTGACAAATTCATTGACAAATACATATTCTGCTCTACTTGTAGTCACTCAAACTTTAGTGAAAGTTTCCCTGATGATCCGTGGATATTGAAATTGCATCTTTCCAACCAACGTGGAAGTGATCTTTCCAACCAAAAACAAAAATACCGAATGATTGGGATCTGAGTTCAGGCTCATTATTATTACTGTAAATTGAACTTACATTGCACATTTTGGTTTCAAACGTTTGAGACAAAGTTACTGGTTAATTTCTAAGTTGGACCTCTGATAAGGTGGCAGCAATTATGTGGATACAAGATAAAAATCTCAGCAGGTTACCCAAAATGGGCAATGGTCCAGTGAATTTGCAAAACGATTTTAAGGACATGTCAGCACCAATCTTGGTGAGCTACTCATTGATAAACGATTACGGCAATGGACCAGGAAGTCACATGTGCAGTTCAGAATAGCATGTCAACAAGGATAACAAAATACATGGGATATAGAAGAAAGGGAAGCAAACAAATATGAACAAAAGGTAGCAAATACAAGCGCATTCCAGCAGATGCAGTCACAGTGACGTCATTTCAAACACTCAAAGTATGTGGGGACTTTACAAAGTTTTATGAATGAGATACTCACGATAGTTGAAGAAATGCCTACTTTTTTAGCCCCTGTTGGACTTAGTCCAAATTGGGGGCTTATGGATTGGGTCTCGTCCATCTGTCCGCAGCCATATCTCAGAGAAGTATGGACCGATTTTGTTCATACTAGGCACAAAGAGAATACATGACAGTATACACATGTACATCATTTTGTTTCGCGATGAGATTAAAGACGGCCAACTGGCGGCGATTTTAGTTGCAAAAAAAACCCAATGTTGAACATGTCCTCAACCATTTATCAGACATGCATTTGCCGATGTTGTTCAAACTTGGCACACAGATATTCATTATGGCTCACAAAGGCACGTCATTTTCTTTCGAGATCAGATCCAAGATGGCCAACTGGCGGACATTTCGTTACTTAAACGTGTCCCCAACCATTTATTGAACATGCATGGTCCGATTTTGTTCAAATTTGGCACAACCACAGCACATGACGGCCTACACATGCACCTCATTTTAGTTTGTGATCTGATCAAAGATGGCCGACTGGTAGACTAGTGGCCATTTTAGTTGTAAAAAAACCGATATTGACCACGTCTTCAACCATTTCTCGAACATACATTTACCGATCTTGTTCAAACTTGTCAAACAGAAAATGAATTATGGGTTACATTTTTTTTTTTTTTTTTCGAGATCAGATCAAAGATGGCCAACTGACGTCCATTTTGTTGCTTAAGCATGTCCCAGTGCCAGTCAGACATCTGTGGAGGGTTTCACATCAAATAACACTCATTAACCTTTTGTATGCTGCATCTTTTAATTTTGAAAATTTTCATGAAAACATTACAATTTTTTTTGGGGTCGTTTTCACCTATCCAGCCCAACCTACACGAAGAAACTGATTCGGTTTAGATTCACGTTTACAACCAATTACTAACATCGGGCCAACGTTGGTAAATAGACGTCACGTTTACAACAAATAATCAATGTTGGGCCAACGTTGGAAAATAGACGTAGCGTTTACAACCAATAAAAAAAACGTCACCAAGACATCAACAATTTGCTTGCGACCAAATGATCAAATGCCAACGTTGGCCCAACGGAGTTGTGTTAGCTGGGAGGGAGCTGAGATTTAATTCAGTAACAAATACTGCATTTTAGGAGTCGCGGAAGGCGAGAGAACGAGGCCATTTCGTAGGGTTCGAAGCTCGTTTATTCGTACAGAAATCTCCAGCACTCTTAAACGCGAACGGAAGTGGTACAGCTTTTATAAAGCCAAAACCCTCTTCGGAGGGCGTGGCTCCACAACCGCGCGTGCGTCACTTCCACACAACCAAAAGCCCCACAGGCCCGTGCACGTGGATTATGACCAAACATAAGGTAACCGTCACATGCGAATAAGTTAACCACGACATGCGAATAAGTTAACCGCGAAATGCGAATAAGGTAACCACTACATGCGCCCCCCCCCCCCCCGCCTCCCAGAATGCACTCCCACGGGCATGTACGTAGTTCGCAGGCGCGCTCGGCAGTGCCGAGAAGGCTCGAGCAGTGCTCGGCCTCGGTACGCGCGAAAAAACGCCGCCGTGGGGTTGAACCGACCGAGGGGCTGGTCAAGGCCTCGGGGGAGGCTGCCGAGGTTCCTCGCGGGCCTCCCAAGGTTGCAGTTCGCGGGCGCGCTCGGCAGTGCCGAGAAGGCTCGAGCAGTGCTCGGCCTCGGTGCGCGCGAAAAGGGGTTGAGCCAACCGAGGGGCTGGTCAAGGCCTCGGGGGAGGCTGCCGAGGTTCCTCGCGGGCCTCCCGAGGATGCAGAGTAGGAGTAGTAGTTGCGCAAGTGGCAGCTTTCGACACGCGAGCTGTAGCTGTAGAGTTTTCGTGAGTTGCAAGCAGCAGTGCGCGCGAAGGTAACGAAGCAGCCGTGCCGCCAACGTCAGTGCGTGCGCAAGAGATGAGCAGCAGTGCCACCCACATCTCGTAACTGCGTTCCTTCGGAGGGTCCTGGAGCAGGCTCGCCCCTCTGGTCGTAGAGGAGGAGCCGAGCGCGGTGCGCGAACCACATGGCCGCTCGTCGTTTCCGAAACTCCGGCAGTTCGATCGAAACTGCATACGAAACCGCGCCCGCATCCGTTCGGGAGAAGCCGGGGTCACCAGTTTAGGTGGCTTCCCTGGCCAGGGCGCGCTTGCCGTGTTCGTTTGCAGCCCCCGAATCCGTTCAGGGGCAGCCGGGGTCACCAGTTTAGGAGTCGCGGAAGGCAAGAGAACGAGGCCATTTCGTAGGGTGCGAAGCTCGTTTATTCGTACAGAAATCTCCAGCACTCTTAAACGCGAACAGAAGTGGTACAGCTTTTATAAAGCCAAAACCCTCTTCAGAGGGCGTGGCTCCACAACCGCGCGCGCGTGCGTCACTTCCACACAACCAAAAGCCCCACAGGCCCGTGCACGTGGATTATGACCAAACATAAGGTAACCGTCACATGCGAATAAGTTAACCGCGACATGCGAATAAGTTAACCGCGACATGCGAATAAGGTAACCGCTACAGCATAAAGTTTTTCAAAAGATTTTCGAGGCCTCGTTGTGTGTGTGTGTGTGTGTGTGTGTGTGTGTGTGTGTGTGTGTGTGTGTGTGTGTGTGTGTGTGTGTGTCACACATGTGTGGAGCAATCGTTCCCGCCGATTGGTTGCACGGCTGTCCTCACTCCACCCACAATTGTAATTTTGATTGGTAGTCAAGATGCTTCACGAAGAATACAATTAATTTACGATCTTTTATTAGGACAATTAGGTCACTTATTAAAAATTACACGATAGACAAACGACTGACCGTAATAAACCATGACCTGTCGGACATCCACTTCCTGTTTCAATCTTGCTTTCCGTGAAGAGTTAATGGCACAAAGTAATGATATGAATAAAGATGTAAGGCCAAGTAAAAAAAAAAAAATGTTTCTCGTCCGGACTTTTTGGAAAAAAGGAGGAGGGGGGCCCTTACTATTTACTATTTTCATTTTTTTTGCTATTTTTTTCCAGGATGGCTGCCATGAATTGATTGACCACTGTGGCTGACTTAAAGACTCTATAGTTTGTCCAATGTAATGTGAAACATGCCAGTGTTGATTGTTACCGAAATGCCTGCAATTTCATTTCCAAATTAGCAAATAAATATATGCAGAAATCTAGGCCTACTTTATTAACTACAACAGGGCCTAGATACCTAGCTTCTCACTCAGAGACCTGCGTTGTACTCCCACCTCCCACCATTAAACCTACATCATAGGGTAGGACTATGGCCTGACTGTATTCACACTTCAGAATACACGAAACTACAACTAGTACTAGGCCATCCAAGTATAGCGTTACAGCTACATATGGATTTTTTAATGCACCAAGTATTTAAAAACAAGTACACTAGAAAATGTATGTCTTGATATGGCTTAAATATTTACGCTATATTGTGGCGGACACGAAAGCCCACTGGCGTGGTGACATCATTCCGCGCACCAAGTGGGCGGCGGCCACGCCCGAGAGAGAGGCGTGGCCTCAAGATATACATGGGGTGCGCAGCCCGGAGCAGCTCAGTGCTGCAGTTTGAGTACTTTCAATAAAGACTCTTTTATGAACCGCGTTGTCCGCTTGCTCCTTGCGTAAGCATTAGCACGCGCAGCATCGCGCTTCATATGGTGACCTCGACGTTGGATCTGCCGTAGCGATCCTTCTGAACACGACGCCATTGCAATGGCAAACAACAACGCAATGTCGATTAAACTTCCCGAATTTTGGGAGGCCCAGGCCGAAGTCTGGTTCGTCCAAGCCGAAGCCCAATTTCAGCTTCGGCGCCTCACCGGCGACGACACGCGCTACTGCCACGTCGTCGCCTCCCTCGGGCCCGGCACGGCCGCTCGAGTTGTGTCCGTCCATCGCCACCCACCGGACGGCCACAAGTACGAGGCACTCAAGCGGCTACTCCTAGCCACGTTCGGCCTCACGGACGACGCACGGGCCGACCGCCTCCTGGATCTCCCCGAGCTCGGCGACACGCGCCCGTCGGTCCGAATGGACCATATGCTGTCACTGTTGGGCGACGAAGCCCCGGGTTCTCTATTCCGGGCAATTTTCCGTCGCCAACTTCCAGCGCAGGTTCGCCTCGCGTTGGCCGGGACCGTGCTAACGGAACCCCGAGCATTGGCAGCCGAGGCGGACAGGTACTTCGCGGCTTCGGATACGCGGGCGAGAGTCGGTGCGGCCATCACGGACCTCGAGGCTGATGCTGCTGATCCACAGCATCAGCTTACACAGCATACGCAGCATGCTGATATGCACCTCGTGACCGCCGCCACGCCCCGCCCACCGCCGCGGCAAAAACCGCCACCGCGGGGAAAACCGCCAACTCCACCGGCCTGGCGGAGCCAGCCGCACTCCTCCAGCTCCACCACCTGGTGCTGGTTCCACGCCAAGTTCGGCCACGAGGCTCGGCAGTGTCATCCGCCATGCTCCTTCAACAGGTCGGGAAACGCCCGGGCCGGCGCTCAATAGTGGCGATGAGCGCCGGCCGTTCGAGCAGCTTGCTGTTCATAACGGACACCTTATCCGGCCATATGAAGCGCGATGCTGCGCGTGCTAATGCTTACGCAAGGAGCAAGCGGACAACGCGGTTCATAAAAGAGTCTTTATTGAAAGTACTCAAACTGCAGCACTGAGCTGCTCCGGGCTGCGCGCCCCGTGTATATCTTGAGGCCACGCCTCTCTCTTGGGCGTGGCCGCCGCCCACTTGGTGCGCGGAATGATGTCACCACGCCAGTGGGCTTTCGTGTCCGCCACAATATCACGACGCCAACTTACTTTCGTTGTTTGGTATCCATCACCAATGTCATCTCCATCGTCAAATTCTCCACTGGCAAATTTAGCGAAGAGATCGTTCAACGTTCGCTTCTCATCTACAACTGATCTCGTGAACCAAGACTTCAAACCTTTTATCGACGAACGTATGCTTACACACACGAATATCGTCATATTCCCTACTCAAATTTGTACCATCAAAAGTATGAAATGCAAGATTTTTACACGTAAATTGCACTTGCCCAGTGCGCAACCGCTGCGAGAATTGACCGTCTTTAGCACAAAGTGTCTGCGTGAAGCCGAGCATGTATTAACCAGGAAGTTCCGTTAGAGGGCGAAATCCATAATAGTTCAGATCATCAATGCACAAGATACGATCAGCAAATGCCTGGAAACGGCAAGTTTTAGACCGAGTTTCTTCGCAAAACGATTAAAACAAAAACAAGTATATATTTAAAAAAAATAGTATTAAATAATAAATAAAAGTAGGCGGCGACCAAAAAGGAAGCGGGCGGGGACGGGAAACTTTTTTTTTTTTTTTACTTGGCCTAATGATTCAACAATTTACTCTTATTTTGAAGAACGGGAATAAAGGGGGAGGAGGGTGCTCCGTCTAGCTTATGACTTTGGGTGGTGAGGGGGTTTGAAGACACATTTCATCTTATGGCCGCCATGTTGGTGTTCACTGCGAATCTGCGATGCGGAGCCAAAGACGCCTCGGAGCTGTCATATTCACAATCGCTGTGCACTCCCTTTATGCATTCCCTTCATTGCAAAAAAACCCAAAACGACAGTTAAAATGATTTTGAGCAGATAGGTGTTATGGCCTTGTGAAGGTCGGCTTCAGCGATGGACACAATGGTCTGTTAGCTTATGCACCGCACAAAGAGTTATGTGGCATTCTCTCAGACAGAGATTAAACCCATGTTGTTTGAAATTCGTGAGAAGAACTCCTTTTATTTATTTTCTTTCAATTATATTTTCGGTCTTCTATTTAAAAGACCTTCCTCATCGACCTTCCTCCCCCCTTCAAGGCGTCTACATAATTCATGAGTCAAAACCTCGTGAGTGGTATTGAAAGGTCTAGAAAAGAGGAAGAGGAAGCGGCGCCTGGTAACAGTGGTAAGGCAGGACTTTCCGATGGGAGAGAAAGAAAAGGCGGGAATGAAGGCAAGAAGCGCGCCTCGGTTTTGACGACGAGTACCGCGGTCTGCGATGGCTCATGGAGCAGTTGAGTCCACTAAGGGCACGGTCGTAACAACTGGCCATGACCTGCATATGGACACATCTTTTCCGCATATTTCATGGGAGTTGGACAGGCGACTGTGGTTGGTTTGTGAGTGGTGGGGATGGGGATGGGGATGGGGGGATGGGGATGGGGGGAGGGGGGAAGATACATACATACATACTGTTTATGTCGATGTGGTAGAGTGATATGTAGAGCATCTAGATCTGAGTAGGTAACATGCTTCGAGGTGTCGCGGTAAGGAAAACTACCTGTAATAAGTTCATGTGTAGGCGTTTTGTCGGTTAAGATGTATACTTGTGAATCTACCAGGAGGTTCGAGTGATAAGTAGTGTAGGGATGAAGGAGTAGCGCCCCTGTGTGGCCTCACCTGGTTAGCCAAACCTTTGTCCCTTTTGGCACCGCACACCACATAGACATTCCGACGGATCCTTAGTGCAACACTAAATAACGCCCTCCCCCCTGACATGACTTAGGAAGAAACCAGGCCAGGACACCGCCACATGGCCGCCACCATTTACACCTCCGGAGAGGCCTATCCACCTCGAATAGCACGCGCTATGACACCAGGAGCAAGGAGCGGAAGTGAGAGTGACGCATTGGGCGTGCACCTGGGCGAGTCGGTGGAGGAGACTGATTGGTTGGCAGTGCGCCAAGGCTGACGTCACCGGCCAGCAGATATTAACGAGCGCCGAACGCCATTTTCGGGCAGAAGAGTCGAGTTGAGCAGGAGGACTGGCAGTTGGATCCCGAGTTGGAGTTGAGAAAGCAGTAGGACTGGCAGTGGAGTTGAGAGGGCAGTTCGTTTGAGAGATTGGAGTTGGTTTTGAGACACGGCAGAGACTGAGTTGGTTTTTGCGGTTGAGATTCCTGGCAGTCCCTGTGCGATCCCGAGTTGAGAGAGTCCTGGCCCTGGTTGAGTTTAGAGTTGGCTTGCCTGTTGAGTTGGCTTGTGAATCCGAGCCCGGGTGGAGTTCGCTTGCTTCGTGCAGCCCTGCGTTGGACCTTTGGTGCACGGACCTCATGGGGGTCGACGAGGAGCCTGGAGTGGTCGCTGGCCCGGGCCTTCGCGGTGCTGGGGCGCTGGAGCAAGGGACCTCGTGGTGTGCAGCGGAGATTGGACAGACAAGACAGATAAGACCGCACGCCACGTTCACAACATAACGAACGTGTTATTTTCGTGATTCATCCCCCTGTTTGCATTTGATATCTGGTGTGCGGGATACCGATTTAGGAATTAGATTTACCGGCACGTGCTTTTCCTGTCCCTGTCTTTATTTAATAAACCCTTGTATTATTTCCCTTTCCCATTCAAACCTGTGCCCACTTGAGTTGATTGCCCCTTACAGGACTGGAGCTACGCCGGTGCGCTGCAGTTAAGTGCTTTCGCCACAGCCTCAATTTTCCTTCTTCCTCCCGTGCATACTGTTGTTACGTGGTCCTCCCGGTAACTACCTGGTCTTGGTGACCCCCGGACCGTGGGAGGGACCCCGCCAGAAAGATATATGGTTTATACGCTTTCGTAACGCAATCAATATGAATTCCGGTCAAGAAGAAACCCCACACCAAGGATCCGGAATAATCAATAATATATTCACTGAGCAATCAACAACCATCAACAATGCACAATCAATATTACAACCATGTGAACTCATCTACACAAACTCTAAGATGGCCATCTTAATCTTATACATTCCTCACGTGAGCCCCACTCCTGACTCCCTCCGTGGTCAATGTCTCTCCTCTCCGCACACGGGCGGTTGAACGAGCCCCGGGCGGACGTGCTCTAAACGTGCCGTCTCGGACTGGGGCCGCGGCTGCAGCGCACCTCCTTGCCAAGCCACGGGGCAAACCCAGCGCGGCGTCCAACGTGCGCGAGACCCCAAGTGCGACCCTTACGCGTCCTTGTAGATGGGCAAAAACCCAGCGCGGCTTCCGACGCGAGCGAGGCCCAACGTGCGGACCCGTACGCGTCTTTGTAGACGGGGCAAAACCCAGCGCGGCTTCCGACGCGAGCGAGGCCCAACGTGCGGACCCGTACGCGTCTTTGTAGACGGGGCAAACTGTCCCGGACGCTTGGTTTCGTGCACGAACTCACAGTGACTGGACGTGTCCAAAGGTATTTACCGCCCAGGTAACTCCTCTCGCCAGACGTTTCGCAACGGCGCGTTTTCCGCGCAGCGTAAGGTCGATTCCACCTTCTCGTCGTCGCGGGGCGAGGAAGAAGAAACCTTCCTTTCCCTCGTGTCTTTTCTCCTCCGTTTCCCGTCACTTCCGCTTCCGGCCACTTCCGTTTCCTGCCACTCTTTCAGAAGGGCTCCTGACCCTCCAACCACAACAACTACACAACAACTTAATATACTACACACGGAAGCAAACACCTGCATGGTAATTCACATACATTCACATAAATATGTAACACTCCCCCCCTTCAAGAAAGAAAGTTTGAACCCAGCGAAAACTTTCTTTGCCGGCCAATTTGGAGAAACAAACCAGATAACTCAACCCCCCCACATTATCAATTCCCCCCGGGCACAGTTATCACTTAAAAATAAAGCCAGTTAAGCCACTCGATAGCACTTTTCCGGGAGGCCAAGCCGAGTATTCACTACATGGATGCCTTTAGGAACGCGGAGTTCACGGTTAGTCCGTGCAGGAAAGTTCTCTACATGGGCGCCTTGAGGAACGTGGAGTTCACGGTTAGTCCGTGCAGGAAAGTTCTCTACATGGGCGCCTTTAGGAACGGCGTTCACGGTTAATTCGTGTAGGAATCTTGGCTCGGCGGCTCCGCCGCCTTCAGTGCTTCAACTTCTCAGAACGTCCCTAATAATTAGGGTGGGACCACTGGTCCCTGTAGTCCCCTGAATACCTGTCCTCTTCTCGGCCACTACTTTGCCAATTCTTCCTTCGGGAGCGGCCGTAACTCAGGGAGCCTCCATAATAATATTGACTGCGGCCACCACCAAAACTACCGCCCAGTTGTCCTCTCCTGTAGACCTCTCGACGCCTACGAAATGCCTTCCCTACTGTTATGGTCCGACCCTCCAAATCCTTGCCATTCCAATTCTTCTCTGCCTCTCTGGCGTCTTTTGTGCTGGCAAACGTGACAAAGCCGAACCCTCTTGACTGTTGCGTTTCCCAGTCTCTTACCAACCGCACTTCCACCAGCGGCCCATATCTGTTGAAGACAGAGGTCAGAACTTCTTCCTCTGTTTTGAAGTTCAGTCCCCCTACAAATAACTTGGCACTTTTGTCACCATCCCGAGCTGGTGTGGTGTTATTTTCCCTGCTGGGCTCTTTCTCAACCCTCAGGTTACCATAAACTTGACCCCCGGCCAAATCATTCCCGAGAACCACAGATACACCCTCTACAGGAAACGTGGCTTGTAAACCGACGGTGACCGGTCCTGACACCAAATCGGACTCCAACTGGATGACCTGAAGGGGAGCACTAACACCGCCCCCGATCCCCTGTAAACGAACACTATCCCCGTTGCCGTCTCCTCGGACCATGGCAAAATGCCTTCAAGCATTAAAGATTGATGGGCCCCTGTGTCTCTCAATATCCTAACCGGTCTCCGGTTAGTCGAGGCTCCATCCAGTGACACAAACCCCTCGGAAACAAATGGTTGGTAACCCTCTTGATGGCGATTTCTTACGCTAGCCATCGCATTCGGAGTTGTAATAGTCGGACTCCGCTCTGGGTTGTCCCTTTTCATGAGGTAACAACTGGACATCAAGTGTCCAGGTTTTTTGCAAAACGCGCAAGTAGGCCCGGAGGAAAAACTCGGGGTCTGCCTCGGGCCCCCCGAACTATAAGTTTGTCTTGGGCCCGCATCCCTCTGATTTCGAACCGGTGGGGTATCATAGTTGTCCCCATAATCATCTCGAGGCCGCCGCCATGTATGGTCGTTCTCCGCACCTGCTGTTCCCCACCTCCCCTGCGGAGATCTAGGCGAGGAGTTAGGTTCGTGGACCCCTATTCGGTGGGTTAAGGCATAATCATCTGCCATGGTGGCTGCGTCCCACAACTTTGGTACCTTCTTTTCCTGCAGGTACACTTTGATGTCCTCGTGGACACACTGCTGGAATTCCTCCACCAGGATCAAGTCCCGCAATGTCTCGAAGTCTTTCCCGACTCCTTTTGACTCACACCACCGATCAAACATGTTTTCTTTCACTCTGGCAAACTCCACATGGGTCTCACTCTCCCTCTTCCTGGCATTCCTGAATTTTTGCCTGTAAGCTTCCGGAACCAACTCATAGGCTTTGAGGATGTGCTTCTTCAGTACCTCATAATCTGCACATTGGTCCATTGGTAGCGCCGAATAAATTTCCTGAGCTTTCCCCACCAGCACACTTTGCACGAGTATGGTCCATGCCTCCTCCGGCCAGTTTAATTGTCGAGCCACTTTCTCAAAGTGTGGAAAAAATTTCGCGACTTCTTTTTCACTGAACGGTGGAACCAGCCTCACATGTCTGCCCACATCCCAGGTTTTCTGGTTAGGTGTCGACCCCGTCAGCAAGGGTGGTGCCTCTCCCCGTTCTCTCATTAACTCCAGCTCCTTGAATTTGATTTCTTGCTGAAGCTGCATGTCACGTTCCTTTAATTCCCTTTCCGCTTTTCTCTCCTCTGCTTCGAGGTCCCTTGCAGCTCTCCTTTCCTCTGCTTGTTCCTTTTCTCTTCTTTCCTGGAGTTCTCTTTCCACTCTCCTTTCCTCTGCTTGTTTCTCTTCTCTCCTCTCCTCTGCTTTCCTTTCTTCTTCTGCTCTTTCCTTTTCTGCTTTCCTTTCTTCTTCTGCTCTTTCCTTTTCTGCTTTCCTTTCTTCTTCTGCTCTTTCCTTTTCTGCTTTCCTTTCTTCTTCTGCTCTTTCCTTTTCTGCTTTCCTTTCTTCTTCTGCTAACCTTTCCTGGAGTTCTCGTTCCACTCTCCTTTCCTCTGCTTGTTTCTCTTCTCTCCTCTCTTCTGCTTTCCTTTCTTCTTCTTTTAACCTTTCCTGGAGTTCTCGTTCCACTCTCCTTTCCTCTGCTTGCTTCTCTTCTCTTCTCTCTTCTGCTTTCCTTTCTTCTTCTTTGATCCGTTCCTGGCTCCGTAATTGCAACTCCAGTTTCCGGAGCTCCACGTCTTCTGGTTCTTCGGGTAGCCACTCCCAGGCTAACTCGTCCCATGTTCCTAATCCCACCATAGATTGTATCACCGTGGCCTGCAACTCTGCCTTCCTCAAATTAGTTCGGACCTCCAAGTTAAAATGTTGGCCAATTTCAAGAGATCCGACTTTAGCAACGCTCGGAACTGTGCCTCACTCGGGGTTACCCCAAAGTTCTGTGCCACAAACGCCATGGTGCCTATCGTTAACACCTGTTAACCTTCACCCCAAGACTTTCCCCAATTTCTCAAAAAAAAAATATTACCAATTAATAATTAATTAATAAATTTTAATTACCAAAAATATTATTATTTTATTATTTTATACACTTTTAGATCCCGGACGTAGACCCAATTGCGAAACCGCAAATCGTAATTTGGACGAGCCCCCAATTCTGTTACGTGGTCCTCCCGGTAACTACCTGGTCTTGGTGACCCCCGGACCGTGGGAGGGACCCCGCCAGAAAGATATATGGTTTATACGCTTTCGTAACGCAATCAATATGAATTCCGGTCAAGAAGAAACCCCACACCAAGGATCCGGAATAATCAATAATATATTCACTGAGCAATCAACAACCATCAACAATGCACAATCAATATTACAACCATGTGAACTCATCTACACAAACTCTAAGATGGCCATCTTAATCTTATACATTCCTCACGTGAGCCCCACTCCTGACTCCCTCCGTGGTCAATGTCTCTCCTCTCGCACACGGGCGGTTGAACGAGCCCCGGGCGGACGTGCTCTAAACGTGCCGTCTCGGGACTGGGGCCGCGGCTGCAGCGCACCTCCTTGCCAAGCCACGGGGCAAACCCAGCGCGGCGTCCAACGTGCGCGAGACCCCAAGTGCGACCCTTACGCGTCCTTGTAGATGGGCAAAAACCCAGCGCGGCTTCCGACGCGAGCGAGGCCCAACGTGCGGACCCGTACGCGTCTTTGTAGACGGGGCAAAACCCAGCGCGGCTTCCGACGCGAGCGAGGCCCAACGTGCGGACCCGTACGCGTCTTTGTAGACGGGGCAAACTGTCCCGGACGCTTGGTTTCGTGCACGAACTCACAGTGACTGGACGTGTCCAAAGGTATTTACCGCCCAGGTAACTCCTCTCGCCAGACGTTTCGCAACGGCGCGTTTTCCGCGCAGCGTAAGGTCGATTCCACCTTCTCGTCGTCGCGGGGCGAGGAAGAAGAAACCTTCCTTTCCCTCGTGTCTTTTCTCCTCCGTTTCCCGTCACTTCCGCTTCCGGCCACTTCCGTTTCCTGCCACTCTTTCAGAAGGGCTCCTGACCCTCCAACCACAACAACTACACAACAACTTAATATACTACACACGGAAGCAAACACCTGCATGGTAATTCACATACATTCACATAAATATGTAACACTGTGCATACTTGCATACTTTTGGGGACTTCCGGTCCCTCGAGCAACGTGGCTTGCTTCGATCTCTCCACGGCATCAAAGTTTGAGTGTTTTCCTGTTCGTTTCTTTGTCAAATTTCCGCTGCGTATTTTGTTGTGTATGTGTTATTGTGTGTTTCTATTTGGTTTTGGTTTTGTAGTTGTTGCAAAATTTGTGTGTAATTAGTCGTTACCTTGTTCGCGCCTCGTGCGCCTCGTGCGGCCTGGTGTCTCGTGCGGCCTCCTCATCTCGACTTCCCCCCCCCCCCCCCCCCCCCCCCCCCCCCCCCCCCGCTATATCTCGTTTTTCTTTCACCTCTGCTCCTGCTTTCTCAAATCCACGTTCTCACTTAGAGACTTTTCCCAGATTGTTTTTTCATGGTTTTGTTTAAATATTTATTTAAATATGTTAAACCGCAGCCGTGATGCTGACGCCGCCCCCCCCCCCCCCCACCCACCAGAATTCCCAAGTTTTATAACGTTTCCCAGTGTGTACCCTGGATAAGAATAGGTACGCCGTATCCCTGAGTGTCGTAAGAGGCGACTAAGAGGGTTGGCGTCAGGAAGGGCATCCGGCCATAAAAACATTGCCTCAAAAAAGAGAACCATGACAATTACAACTACATGTGGGCAGGGTACAGCCCGAAGTGGAGATCGTTTTCTGAGGTTTGGGACACGGAATGTAGGGACAATGACAGGGAGATCAGGAGAAGTGGTGGAAGTATTGGTCAGAAGAAGAGTGGCCATATGTTGTGTGCAAGAGACGAGATGGAAGGGAAGTGGTGTGAGAATGGTGAAGGGTAGGCAGGGACAGAAATACAAGTTTATGTGGCAAGGGTGCCTGGAGGGCGTGAATGGTGTTGGTGTCCTGTTTTCTGAGGAGTTGTAGACAGTGTGGTGAGTGTGACTAGAGTGAGTGATAGGTTGATGATGGTGAAAATGATGATTGGAAAGCTCTTGGTGAACGTCATCTCGGGATATGCTCCGCAGGTTGGTCGAAGCGATGAAGAGAAGGACAAGTTCTGGTGTGCGATAGAGAAGCTGATGGACAACGTGAAAGATGAGGAAGTTGTTGTGGTAGGAGGAGACCTAAATGGATATGTGGGAAGGAGTATGGATGGTTTTGACGGAGTTCATGGGGGTTACGGATATGGTGTGAGAAATGGAGAAGGTGAAAGGATTTTGAGTTTGCTGATGGAGCTGATTTGTTGATTTGTAATACTCAGTTCCAGAAAGAGAATAATAAGCTTGTTACATACATGTCAGGTGGGTCGACGACAACCGTTGACTACCTGTTGGTGCGTAGGCGAGATAGGGGGCACCTCCGGGACACAAAGGTGATCCCGGGGGAGGAGGCTGTTTCACAGCACCACTTGGTTGTCTGCGACGTAAGGGTGAAAGGTGCGAGGAGAGCTCGGCGGGTGAAGTACCAACCGAGAATGAAGGTGTGGAGGTTGAAAGAGGTGACAGTAAGGGAGGCATTAAAAGAGAGGCTGAGTAGGGTCGATGATGATGTGGTTGAGCTTGAAAGTGGTTGGATGTCAATGAAAGCTAGTCTGTTGGGAGCCGTTGGTGAGGTATGTGGATGGACAAAAGGACCACCGAGGCACTCGGAAACATGGTGGTGGGATGGTGAAGTTGGAAAGAGGATTGACGAGAAGAGGAAGAAGTTCAAGGCGTGGCAGAAGGCGAAGGGTACGGGAGCAGAAACAGCAGAGCATGAAAGTTATAAGGCAGCCAGGAAGGCTGCAAAGAAAGAGGTAGCAAAGGCGCAGGAGGCATGTAGGAAAATGTTCGGAGAACGCTTGGATTCGGAAGAGGGTCAGAAAGCAGTATTCAGGATTGCAAAGCAGATAGCGAAAGGGAGGTGTGATGTGATGGGGGTGAGTTGCTTGAAGGATGAAGTGGGACAAATCGTTGTCGACCCAGATGGAATTAAAGGAAGATGGAAAAGATATATGGAAATGCTGTTGAATACAGAGAATGAATGGGATGGCAACATAGAGAGTAACCCAGTTTTAGGACTGGCAGAGAAGATAACTGAGAAGGAAGTTGAGGAAGCGATAAAAGCAATGAAGGGAAGAAAAGCGGGAGGGCCGACGGGAGTTGTGGGAGATATGTTGAAGGCAGCAGGAAGTTGGGGTGTGAAGAGAATGACAGAGATCTGTAATCTGGTGGTGAAAGAAGGCCGCATTCCAGTGGATTGGGAACTGAGTACCCTCGTCCCTCTATACAACGGGAAAGGTGACCCTCTGGAGTGTGGCTCGTACCGAGCGATCAAGTTATTGGAGCATGGAATGAAGGTATTGGAAAGGGTGTTGGAGAGG
Source organism: Myxine glutinosa (assembly GCF_964187855.1). Lineage (NCBI taxonomy): Eukaryota > Metazoa > Chordata > Myxini > Myxiniformes > Myxinidae > Myxine > Myxine glutinosa. The sequence goes on from NC_136267.1 coordinate 68,838,505, forward strand.
AGGATAAGGAAGAAAGTGAAGATCGACGAAATGCAGTTTGGATTCATGCCAGGAAGAGGAACGACAGATGCGCTTTTCATTGTGAGGCAGTTGCAGGAGAAGTACATGGAGAAGAGGAAGAAGTTGTTTCTTGGGTTTGTTGATCTGGAGAAAGCATTCGATCGGGTTCCACGCAAAGTATTGACATGGGCATTGAGGAAGTTACGAGTGGAGGAATGGTTGATCAGAGTAGTGATGGCAATGTACAAAAGAGCACACACAGCTGTACGGACGAAGGACGGGAACAGTGGTGAGTTTGATGTGAAGGTGGGAGTGCATCAGGGGTCGGTACTAAGTCCACTACTATTTGTAGCTGTGATGGAGGTGCTGGCTCAGATCATAAAGGAGGGTTTACCATGGGAGTTGTTGTATGCAGATGATCTGGTGTTGATTGCGGAAAGTATGGATGGAATGAAGGAAAAGATGAATACGTGGAAGGAATGTATGGAGACAAAAGGTCTGAAGGTGAATATCGGAAAGACGAAGGTGATGGCAAGTGGTAAAGCATGTGGTGAGGTGGAAAGAACTGGGAAGTGGCCCTGTGCTGTGTGTAGGAAGGGTGTCGGAGTGAACTCCATTCAGTGTACAATGTGCGCTGAGTGGGTTCATCAAAAATGGAGTGGTCTGAGAGGGTCATTAACCAGTGTGGCAGCTACATTCAAATGTAAGGTGTGCACAGAGGGAGCTGCAGATGGAGGATATGTTGAGTTGGATCTTGGAGACGGCGTGAAGCTGGAAGGTGTGAAAACATTTTGCTACCTCGGAGACATGCTGAATGGAGAAGGTGGATCAGACTCGGCAACGGTTGCTCGAGTGAGATGTGCATGGAAGAAGTTTCGGGAATTGAGTGGCGTGCTGATGATGAGGGGAGTGTCTTTGAAGCTGAAGGGAAAGGTGTATGCTGCATGTGTGAGAAGTGTTATGATTTATGGGAGCAAGACATGGGTAATGAACGTAGAGCAGCAACGAAGGTTGGAAAGGGTGGAAATGCGAATGGTTCGACGGCTGTGCGGAGTATCGTTGAGAGAGAGGAAGACAAATGATGAATTGTGAAAGATGATGGGAATAGAGCCTGTGATTGATGCTGTGAAGAGGAACAGGTTGAGATGGTTTGGTCATGTGTTGAGGAAGGATGAAAGTGACTGGTTGAGAAGAGTGATGGAAATGAATGCAGAAGGAAGTAGAGGACGGGGAAGACCGAGAAAGACTTGGCTAAAGATGGTGGAAGAAGAAATGCGGGCAAGGGGGTTAACAAGGAGAGATGCAGAAAATAGGGCAAAATGGAGAAGATTGTCATGGGGACCGCAAGGCTAACCCCTGCTCTAGCAGGGAAAATGGCTTTTAAAATGCATGTTGTTTGTTGTTGTCTCCCGTGCGGCCAGAGCCGAATCCGTGTTTTGGTAGTTGCCCTCCGAATAAGACCGTTTAGGCCATCCGTGACTCTGGTGTTAACCGGAGTTGCGCGACAATACATACAATATTGTTACAGACGCGGCTTTTAGATGTTATATGGACCGAGCGGTGGTGTATTTAACCGCGTCCGAACAGTTACTCCCCGATTAAAACCCGATTTCACCCGACGTTGACCAGATCGCCCCACGGATATTCAATCGGGAAATCTCTAAAGCGATCGCAAGAGAATGAAAAAGAAGAAGAAGAATACGGAGGAAGAACAGATTTATTATACACACACAAGCAATATTTTAGAGCGACCAATATTATTTACAGCAATAGATGGAAAAGAGCAGTCACACAGTGCATTGTTAACTTATTCTATTTCATTTACTTAATCCCCAAGACAAACGAGTAGGACAGGACGTTCACACTCACACGGTGGATATTGCAGGAAGGAATAGCTGAGGTGGACGCGTGGAGGAAGGCAAGGTCGGAGGCCGCAGCACCCCTCGCGGTTTTGGCGGGAAAACCTCCGTCGCGTATCCGCGGCCGTCACGCGCTGGCTCGGCACACCTGCTCCTCTTCCTGGGGTGGAGCCGTCTCCCTCCGTTCAGCGCGTCTCTCCAACGGCAGGGGATATTGCATGCAGGCAGGCAGGTAGGTATTGCGGTGGATTGCGCTCCTCTTCCAGGTCATCCCCCAGCGTATCTCTCAAGCCCTCTCCTTGGTGCAGCCTCGTTGCTCCTCTCCAGTCATCTCTCATCTGGACTCCTCTCCAGTCAACTCTCATCTGGCCTCAACTAGTAAAGCAGTCCCCTGCAGTCGCTTTTATCACCTCCAGCGAAATCAAGCCGCCGACTCCGAGGGCCCGCCTACCGGGTCACTCACCGCGGTGTTGATTGGCTGTTAGGGCTGGTTCACTCCTTCCCTCTTACGACGAGGTGGAGACACGCCTTTCTTCCCCAACCTTACCTCGTGGCCAATGGTGGTTTTGAAGAAAACCAGCCAAAATGCAGAGGGCAATTGGAAGGGAGGTTTTGGGGAAACTGGAAGGGCCTATGCTTATTTTGTTTGATACAATGCAAAGTCAATCTAGTGGAAAACACATACTTAGCCTACATGGAATAAGGAAATACACTATTTAAAAGATATATCGTGACCTGCGTGTATGTTCTATGAAATTAATTAGGAGGACGGCTGCGACCATTATTTACATTACCAGGAGGTTACCATACCAAAACCATACTCTTCACATCCGTTACCCTTCCTCCAAAATTGTTACACTCCTCAAAACCCGTTACACTTCTCAAAATCGTTACACTGCACCCTCCTTTCTTCAGGCACGTCCTCGGGCCTACTAGACTTAACTGAGTGTGACATGTAGGTGTAATTCCCTCTACAATTAACCTGACCCTGAGTGTGACAATTTTAAAACACAAATAAGTATGTCCCCCTATTGCATTGCATCCTGTCTAACAGACTCAAGCCCACAGCTAACCGAATTACGGAATTATTCTGAAACTATACATTTACGGTGGGGAGCATTATTTACAATGACGTGATTTCTTATTTACAACGCAACCCAGGACCTGTGTGTTTTTTTCTTTTCTTTTTAGGGAACAAGAGAAAGAAATTCCTGTTGGGAGGGAGGAGACAGCACGCATTGCATCGATGCACCAGTACCAGTACCAATACCACCAAAGCACCCAAAAGCACCCAAAAGCACCACCAGCACCACAAAGCACCACTCGGTGCGCAGTCACCATGGTTCATAATAAACTCAACAAAACAACTGGTGGTGGTCTTCTCCTTCTCTGCTGGGCCGATGTTCTTCCCGACGTCTTCTGGCTTCATGCGGCCTATTTGGACATACTAAAAAAAGCACAACTTGTGTCCATTTTTATTTAGGGCCTCAGGGGCCAACTAAGGGTGGTCCACCTGTTTGGCATAGGTGCCACCTTACCGAGGTCCGCAAGCAAGATTCCCTGGCCACTATGGCCGGTTTCCAACAGAGGTGCCCTGCCCCAGAACCTGGGGTCCATCAAGTGGTACTTGGCCGCCGAACAGCGGTCCATAAAGTGGTACATCAACGCAATGCGTGCTGGTTCTGGGAATCTCGGGCGCACAATGGCCACCTCACGCACGCTCCCCTCGGCACCCAATGGCGCACAGGTCATGTGGGAGACAAAAGAAAGACAATTGAGCGAGGGGTAAGGTCACAAGGGTACACGTCAAACAAGGCAATGCAAGGTGAAATGCGTACGGAGGGCGAAGTGAGAAAGCTCGTCCCTACCGTACGTCACCCCCCTGTCACCTACACTACCCTTGCTCTTACCCCATATTTACAAAATCTACCCATTTACAAATTCGTCACCACAATCCCTCTACTTCAAAATTTGCCATCATCAAATTCATCATCAATCCTCATAAGGAGGCAGAGATGGAACATCAAAGCACAATGTCACACCCACGTCATGATGCGTCTCACAACCCAAACATTTGCACAGTAAAAAAAAATAATCAAACATGGCATGGTGTGGAGTACCTGTCACCTCAGGTGAGTGGATGCAGATGGTGTGAGGAGATCCTTCATCCTAACTATCCTCTAAATGATTTTAACACACTTTACACTACCCGGGGTCTTTCCCTGCCAATTCATTGGCCAACTTACACTATGGGTTCTAATAACCAATTCCCATTGGCCAAACTGTGGTGCTCCTCAATTTTGGGGTCTCACTCCCCCGATTCATCTCCCGGTGCTCTAGCACAATTTCTGGGCTGCGACGTGTACCTCTCCCAACAGGTCTACCCACCTGCACACCTCCACCACTGTAGTTGCCACCCGAGCTTACCTAGCTCCTCACCCTAACCTATCTAACTGGGGGCAGCCCCTCTCCTGGCTCTGTCACCCCTTGGTGCCCTCTGGCACTGGGCTACCCGGGTCCGTCCTCCGGATCCTCGGGCCCCATCCACAACAACTACTACCGGCTCCCAGAGCCCACCTGCGGCCTCACCTGGCCGACATCCTTACAGTGGTGGAGTGCCCAAACCAACTACACACACTAACAGGCTACACGCCCAGCCATTTCCACAACACCAACGCACCCATCCACATACCATTCTGTCACCCGCACCACAGATGCCAATATCCAACTACAATTTACCTATACCCTCTACCTAACACTTACACTACCCGCCCCGGGTATCCGTGATGGGGGTCCACTCTTCCCCCATTCACACCTTCGCACCATCCACTCCACTCCACAATTTCCACCATACTCACTCCACGACCATCCATTCCAATACTCCATACCATTTATTCCATACACCTGTCTTTCATTCACCTGTCGTTGCACACCTGGGCAATCATACCTGGTGCCACCTGCACCCTCCTTTCTTCCTGGACCATTTGGTCAACACAACACGCAATCACCACTACTCCCTCATACACTGCTCCATTCACCTGTCAGTTGCACACCTGTGCAATCACACCTGTTCCATTCTCACCTGTTCAATCCTCACACACACGGCATCATCTCAGCTAACTACTCCCCTCTGAAACTTGCGCTTCCCAGTCGTCCCTTTAAACTATTGCGCTCCCACGTCATTATAATCCACACTAATCTACCTGCGTCCCCACTACAGGTATCAGTCACTAACTAACCTTATCGTTACCTAAGGTCATCTTCGCTAGATCCCTATCATTATCCAAGCCCTCCCTGGCTCGTTTTCACTGCCATAAACCCCATAATCTATAGCGCATTTGCCCCCACCTGTGAGGGATGGTGGATTTGCCATCCCACCACATCGGGGGTCTCTCACTACCAATTTTGTTCGTCCAAATCCAACAATTCAAAAATTTTCCATTTACTGCCAATTCTATTCACTTTTCTAAATTTCGTTTCAAATCACTACTATCACTATCACCATCACCCGTCTACTTATTACATCCTCTCGGTGCGCCAATTCACATCACCCGTCTACTTATTACATCCTCTCGGTGCGCCAATTCACATCTACAGCCCGGCTTCGTACAGCCGAGCAATGAACGCGGGTCGTTTTTTTTTTCCAGCGGCTGGTTACGTCCCGCATTCGGGGCAGGGACGGAGGCTTACCCGGGCCGAGATCCCATGCACCACTTCGGCGTGGAGCCATCCAACGTCCCGATCTCGACCTGCCGGCACGTCTCAATAGAAAGTGGTCGCCATGACGACCCTTCCTATCGAGCTGCCCGCTCCGCCTTGTGGAGCCCGGACGCGGCCGCTCCACACGAGGCCCAGCGTGGATCGCGCACGGCGGTCCTTTCGAACCCGCCGTGGCTCGGATCTCCGCTGGTTCTCGCGGCACGCGAAGCCCGGCACGCACCGAGGGCCCGATCCGGCTAAAAGTCGACCTAACCTTTAACCCGGTTACCGTCGACGCTTCACCTGCAGGCTTACATGCATACGCTACCTCTTTCTTGCTCATACATGCAGCCGTTCCCATTCTCCTCGTACCTTTTCTTTCACACCTCGGTACACTCACTCCGCTCACCGACTTGGTCACACACCTGACCACCGAACACTTTGGCACACATTCGTTGCTCGCACACCTCACCAATACACCGCTTCGCGCCCCCTCCTCGGTCACCTCCTTTGTGACAATCACAGGTGTGCTCTCACCCGCACACCCAACCACGTGTCTCACTACCAATTCCAGCGTGCATTCCCACTCACGCTCTACCATTCCAGGTGTGCATCCTTCCATCCCAGGTGTACATCCTCGCTCACCTATCACAACCAGCTCACGCTCCGTTTCACTCTCACTACTCTCACCTCCACTCTCAGTCGCGCACTCCCCCTTACTCTTGACAGCATGCGCTTTCCCTATGCACCCGTCCGTTACACACCTTTCTCGCGCATCCTCCCGCGCACACTTCTTCGTTACTTCCTCCGTAACACTCACCACAGGCATGCATTCTCCCTTACTCTTGACAGCATGCGCTTTCCCCATGCACCCGTCCGTTACACACCTTTCTCGCGCATCCTCCCGCGCACACTTCTTCGTTACTTCCTCCGTAACACTCACCACACCGCGCTTCCCTGTGCTCCCTCGCACACGCGCTTCGACCAACTCACTCTTGACGGTACACTCACTCCTCGGCGTGCACTTTTTCCTCACACACCCCATGGTCGGACATTCTCGCACACCCCTTTTTTCGCACACCTGTCCTGTCACACACCTCACCAACGGCCTTTCACGAACACCCGGATCCAAACCAATCCCCAAGCCGACTGAATCTCCCCTCACATCATGTACATTGCCACTCACCTCCGTACCTCGTCGCACCTTCTCTGCCACCTGCAAACTTTTTATTTGGTTAGTGAGCACCGCATCATGATTTGAACACAGACCTTGTACACATTCCATCACCTCCTCCCGGATTTCTCTCTTAGTTTCTGTCCGTCCCTTCTTAATTTCACTCACCTCTTCTCCCACTTCCTCTAATTTTTGTTTAACCTCTTTTATTTCCCGGTGCGTCTCCTCAAGTTCGTCCTCTAAGGCTACCGTGACCGTTTCTACGTGCGTCCTTACCTCCCGGTCCTTCGTCTCCATTGCTTCTGTCACCTCTTCCACCCTCATTGTCAGTTCCTCCCGTACCATCTGACATTGCCTCTGCGTCGCTATTAATTCGTTTTTAATTTCTTTTTGTGTCGCCTTTAACCCTCCTAGTACCGCCGTGTTCTTTTGAACCTGCTCCACTAACTTAGTTTGTCCCTCTGTCAGCTGCTCCACCTCCTCCGTCAGATCTTCTATTCCCCCCTGTAACTTTACCGTATTATTTCTCACCTCTTTCTCGATACGCTTTTCGCCTCGCTTTACCTCCTCGCGTAGCCCCGAGACCTCCTCACTCACCCCTCGTCGTATTTCCTCCATCTGGTTCCCCATCTGTTCGATTTCCCGGGCGGATTGTTCCCCTATTTCCCGCAATTTGTCCTCCATCCTATTTTCTAACCCCATTAACCCATTTTTCACCCCCTCTAACTGATTCTCTTGAGCGGCCATTCTGTTTTCTACCCCCATTAACCCATTTCTCACCTCTTTTATCCCGTTGTCTAACCCCTCAAAATTATTGTCTAACTTCCCAAATTTCTTGTCTAACTCCTCAAAATTATTGTCTAACTTCCCAAATTTCTTGTCTAACCCCTCACCAGTACCCCTCGCTTCGTCCCTCATTACCCCCATTTGGCCCTCTAATCGCTCACCCTGAGCCCTCATTTGGCCCTCTAATCGCTCACTCTGAGCATCCATTTTTGCTTCTAGCCCCATATTTGCCATTAGTATGGTTGCATTAATCTGCGCCATGAGGTCCCGCACATCAATTCCCGCTATTTGCGCAGCGGGCGCGGCTACCCCGCGCTCGTGCGAGCCGCCCCTTTGTGCGTCTGATACCACGTGCGCGAGAGCGCCATTTTGCGCGTCTGACACCCCCTCAACCGCCTCCTCATTGCTCTCCTCCTCCCTTTCTTCCACATACATTTCCCCTGGTTCCTGGGTTACCCCTAACCCGTCTATCTCCCCCACCGACATCCGATCGCCTTGATTGTCCATGGCGCGATCTCAAAATTCGAGTTTTATAAAACAACACAATTTCGGCAGCTCGTAATTTTGACCAAAAAAATTTTTTTTAAACTTTGGGCCTAACAAATTTAGTCCCAGGTTCGAATCCAACTCCTCGACACCAATTGTTACAGACGCGGCTTTTAGATGTTATATGGACCGAGCGGTGGTGTATTTAACCGCGTCCGAACAGTTACTCCCCGATTAAAACCCGATTTCACCCGACGTTGACCAGATCGCCCCACGGATATTCAATCGGGAAATCTCTAAAGCGATCGCAAGAGAATGAAAAAGAAGAAGAAGAATACGGAGGAAGAACAGATTTATTATACACACACAAGCAATATTTTAGAGCGACCAATATTATTTACAGCAATAGATGGAAAAGAGCAGTCACACAGTGCATTGTTAACTTATTCTATTTCATTTACTTAATCCCCAAGACAAACGAGTAGGACAGGACGTTCACACTCACACGGTGGATATTGCAGGAAGGAATAGCTGAGGTGGACGCGTGGAGGAAGGCAAGGTCGGAGGCCGCAGCACCCCTCGCGGTTTTGGCGGGAAAACCTCCGTCGCGTATCCGCGGCCGTCACGCGCTGGCTCGGCACACCTGCTCCTCTTCCTGGGGTGGAGCCGTCTCCCTCCGTTCAGCGCGTCTCTCCAACGGCAGGGGATATTGCATGCAGGCAGGCAGGTAGGTATTGCGGTGGATTGCGCTCCTCTTCCAGGTCATCCCCCAGCGTATCTCTCAAGCCCTCTCCTTGGTGCAGCCTCGTTGCTCCTCTCCAGTCATCTCTCATCTGGACTCCTCTCCAGTCAACTCTCATCTGGCCTCAACTAGTAAAGCAGTCCCCTGCAGTCGCTTTTATCACCTCCAGCGAAATCAAGCCGCCGACTCCGAGGGCCCGCCTACCGGGTCACTCACCGCGGTGTTGATTGGCTGTTAGGGCTGGTTCACTCCTTCCCTCTTACGACGAGGTGGAGACACGCCTTTCTTCCCCAACCTTACCTCGTGGCCAATGGTGGTTTTGAAGAAAACCAGCCAAAATGCAGAGGGCAATTGGAAGGGAGGTTTTGGGGAAACTGGAAGGGCCTATGCTTATTTTGTTTGATACAATGCAAAGTCAATCTAGTGGAAAACACATACTTAGCCTACATGGAATAAGGAAATACACTATTTAAAAGATATATCGTGACCTGCGTGTATGTTCTATGAAATTAATTAGGAGGACGGCTGCGACCATTATTTACATTACCAGGAGGTTACCATACCAAAACCATACTCTTCACATCCGTTACCCTTCCTCCAAAATTGTTACACTCCTCAAAACCCGTTACACTTCTCAAAATCGTTACAATATATACGAGCAGGGTACCTGTCACTGGTGGGGGTTCGTAGATTTCTCACCTGAAATGAGCAATTTTTTTGTAGTGTGTATTGGTAGAAACGGGAATGCAGTGGAAATATTCAGTGAGCAGATAGCGCAATGAGTGTAGCTGTTAACCCTGACAACCTCGCTCCATTCCATCAGCGAAAATGTCCAATCCATGCTTCTTGTACCTCCGAAGTACTACTTGGGAGTGAGGGTGATATTATGAAACCTCAGCTGGAAAAAGATTTAGGCACGTTTTGGGCCTACCAGGAAGATCACTGAGGTTCTTTCTATACCGACCGACCACCTCCATATACAGTCACGTGAAAAGGTAAGTCCACCCCATGTAAAGTTTTGACTTTTTCAAAATATTTCAACATACAGCTATTTGATCTTCATTTCAACAATATTGATAGATAAAGGTGATATAATATAACAAATATCATGAAACATTTACATTTTGTAGTCCATTGTATAATTTAAATAAACATAAATGCAAATTTCGCATTTGGAAAAAGTAGGTACACCCCGACATTTATCACAACTTCAAATACCTAAAATTAGAATTGGGTGCACCAGCTCAGGTGCAAATGATGAGAACATCGTCAGAGAGGATCTTGGAGGAACCTGTCTTATTTAAACCCCAGACATTTAGTTTGGTTTGCTCTTTGTTGTTGAAGTGTGCGGCGTCACCATGCCTAGATCAAAAGAGCTCTCTGAGGCCTTCAGAAAGAAGGTTATAGATGCCTACGAGTCTGGGAATAGATTTTAAAAGATCTCCAAACAATTATTTGAAATCAATCATTCGACTGTCCGGAAGATCATCTACAAGTGGAGAAGATTCCAAACAACTGCCAACTTGTTCAGGCCAGGCCGCCCCAGCAAGTTAACCCTGAGAGCAGACCGCAAGATGCTGAAAGAAGTCTCTAAGAACCCCAGAATGTCATCACGGGACCTACAGGTAGCTCTTGCCACTGTTGGTGTCAAAGTGCACAAGTCTACCATGAGAAAGAGGCTGCACAAATTTGATCTACATGGGAGGTGTGCCAGGAGGAAACCTTTGCTGTCCAGAAAGAACATCAGGGCAAGACTAAAGTTTGCCAATGAACACCTCGGCAAAGACCAGCACTTCTGGAACAATGTGCTCAGGACAGATGAGTCAAAGGTAGAGCTCTTTGGCCACAGTACCAGGAGACATGTTTGGCGAAAACCAAAGACAGCATTTGACCACAAGAACCTGATTCCAACTGTAAAGCATGGTGGTGGAAATATTATGGTTTGGGGCAGCTATGCTGCATCAGGGCCTGGGCAGCTCACCATCATAGAATCCACTATGAATTCTTCATTGTACCAGAGGGTGCTTGAGGATAATGTGAGGCCATCTGTCGGAAAGTTGAAGCTCAACCGAAGGTGGACCTTGCAACATGACAATGACCCTAAACATACCAGTACATCCACCAAGGAATGGCTGAAAAGAATGATATGGAGGGTTCTGGAATGGCCATGTCAAAGCCCGGATCTAAATCCCATCGAGATGTGGGGGGATTTGAAACAAGCTGTGCATGCAAGAAACCCCTCAAACATCGCACAGCTGAAATAATTCTGCATGGAGGAGTGGGATAAAATTTCTCCCAGTCGATGTCAGAGACTGGTAGACAGTTATAAGAAACGCCGACTTCAGGTTTTCTGCCAAAGGGGGCAATACCACCTATTAGAGCCAAGGGTGTACTTACTTTTTCCACATGCGAAATTTGCATTCATGTTTATTTAAATTATACAATGGACTACAAAATGTAAATGTTTCATGATATTTGTTATATTATATCACCTTTATCTATCAATATTGTTGAAATGAAGATCAAATAGCTGTATGTTGAAATACAGACTTGGCATTTAATATGGAATATTTTTTTTTTCTTGACTTGGGTTTACTTTCTGAACTCAGTATATCAATCTGGTGAGTTTCTTTTACGCTTTGGTGATTTCTTTGTTAAAAGAACCATGTCACTGATTGTCTGTCGCAGCAAGAAGTCAATAACAGGATTATATCACAGGTGGCATGACAAAATGTACGGACAGGTACATTTGACGATTGGCTTCACAATCGGGTATATAAGGGTTGTGCGTTCTGTATTAGTGGAAAACAACTGCTGCACATCTACAGAATTTATTGCCGCTTCCCCTGGAGATGGTCCGTCAACTCGACAATGCTGTTTGTCATTTAGTGGTGGCTTTACGAAATTCCGGCATGAAACAGCGTGCTATTGCTTGGCAGTATGGCATCACTCAAGGTCAGGTGTCAAATATCCTGAAACGAAATGCTCAGAGGGGTGTCCCTACTCCAATACCGAGGCCAGGACGTCCCCGCAGAACCACAAGGAGGGATGATCGCCAGCTGCACCGGTTAGTCCGCAATGGCCGTACCAAGTCAGCTAATCGGCTTGGGGCTGAGTGGCAGCAACTGACAAATGTGCCTGTATCCAGAAGGCGAGTCAACCAACGACTGGTTCAAGCAGGCTATCGTGCCAGGCATCCCCTGAGAAAGCCACGCCTGACCAGACAACACCGCCAGCGCCGATTGCAGTGGGCCAGAGAGCACCGTCAATGGCAGCCAGGACACTGGAATCATATGATCTTCAGTGACGAGTCTAGATTTCTGGTCTATCGTCAAGATGGCCGCGTCCGAGTGCACAGACAAGTGCATGAAGCCTACAACGAAGATTGTATAGTGCCAAGAGTCCAAGCTGGAGGTGGTGGGGTGACCGTTTGGGCTGCTTTTCATGCAGGGGGCAAAACTGACCTGGTTGTTCTGAATGGAAACCTGAACCAGTTCAAGCACAGGGCCATTCTGGAAGAAACATCGCTTCCATTTGTTCGTGCAGCCTTTCGAGGAAACTTTGTCTTCCAAGATGACAATGCACGGCCTCATCGTGCACGCATGATCCAACACTTTCTTGCTGACCGTGGTGTAGAGCATATGGAGTGGCCTGCCATGTCCCCAGATATGAATCCGATAGAGAACTTGTGGGCAGAATTAACGCGTCAAATCGACAACTTGGACCAGCAGCCTGCCTCTGTGCGTGAATTGCAGCAGGCTATTGTAACTGCATGGCAAGCGATTCCTGTCTAAACCTTGGCAAATCTCGTGAACAGCATGCCTCAACGAGTACGTGCTCTCCTGAATGCTCATGGGGGTTACACGAAGTACTGAACTGTAATTTTACTGTCCGTAATCCCAGTCGTAATTTAACTTTTGTTTTTGTTAAAAGAAAATTTGGCTAGTGTGCAAAATAAAGAGATACTTCTGGAAAACGCACAGAAGTTTAACACAGTACTGTCCGTGAATTGAGTTCGATATCAGTTTACATCACTTTCAAGGATTAATTTATTTGCTGCGAAATGTCAAATGTGGTATTTGTTTCTTTTAAAGTTCACATTAACAAAATCTAGAATAATTTCAACATAATTCCAATGAACTTTTGGTTCGAAGTCATCTTGAAAAGTAAATTCACCCCCACAAAAAAAATATTCCATATTAAATGCCAAGTCTGTATGTTGAAAAAGTCAAAACTTTACATGGGGTGTACTTACTTTTTCACGTGACTGTACCTATCCCCCTCGACATCGCTTCTTCAGTCCGCAAGCTTTCCCATCTCTATATACTCCCCATGGCTTTGCTTTCAGCAATTTCCATTTGGTATTTTTCACAGCATTTCATTCTGGTTTCCCATCCGATGATCCATGGATCAGTAGTTTCAGTTTCACTTTGCAACATCAGTTTCATTTTGTGACATCAGTTTCGATTTGTCATTGCAACTTGTGATGTGGCACGTCTAGTGCAAGAAAAAGGTCGTCAAAAACTTTTTTCAGGGGAATTTTTAAAAATTTTCTTAGGGGTCTAAAGTTTTTTAAGGGTCTTGATGGTCATAAAGGGTCTAAAGTGTTTAAAGGGTCTAAGGCTCTTAAAAAGTCCTAATGGGGTCTAATTGGGTCGAAGGGTGAAAGAAAAAAGGGGTCTGAAGTGTCCAAAGGGTCTTAAAAAGTCTATGAGTCTGAAAAGTGTCAAAGAAGGTATATACATATGTCTCAAAAGGGTCAAAATCGGTATGAAGGGGTCTAAAAGGTGTAAAGGTCTAAAGGGTGTAAACGGTCTAAAGATCTAAGGAGTGTACAAGGGTCAAATAGGGACTAAGGAATGTAAAGGGTCAAATGAGGTCAAAGGGATGTAAGGGGTCTAAAAGGGTATAAGGGGTATAAAGGGTATAAAGGAGTGAAGGTGTAGCAAATAAATTACTTCGGGTTGGTAAATAAATGAATTTTGGTTCGTAAATAAATGAATTTGGGTTCGTAAATAAATGAATTTGGTTTCGTAAATAAATTGATTTGGGTTCGTAAATAAATTAACTCGGGTTCGTAAATAAATGAATTTGGGTTCATAAATAAATGAATTTGGGTTCGTAAATAAATTAACTCGGGCTATTACATAAATGAAATTGGGTTCGTAAAGAAATTAACTCGGGGTTTTTTTTTGTTTGTTTGTTTTTTGTATACTGAATCGAGGGTCGTGAAAGAGCTAACATTTACACAAACAAATCAACCAGACATACAAGATATATAAAAAGAGGGAGCGGAAGACAAGATGGGGAGAGAAGGGGAAGCACACACACATAACATTTGAGAGCAGGGAGATGTGTGGGAGGGAGAGGGCTTGGGGGGAGGCGGCGTGGGAAGGGGGGGGGGGGGGTGGGAGGAGTAAAAAAGAAGGACACCAAGGACTTCCAGGACAGAAGTTGGTATTTCAAAAAAGTGGAGTTGGGGTGAAATTAGTGGGGGTAGAAAAGATCAAGGTTTTGGATGGGGGAAGATAAGAGATGGTGGTGAACAGCTGTTTTAAAGACCTGGAGGGTGGAGTGGGATTGAAGAGAGTGAGAGAGTTTGTTCCAGAAGCGGGAGAAAAGAGGAATGAAGGAGTGAAGGTGAGCAGAGAGTCTTGATTTTGGCAGTTTAATCATAAGAGGGTTGCAGGCAGATCTTGTGCGACCTGTAGGAATATTTTGGGGACAGAGCCCAGAGAGAGCTGGGTGGGGCAAGGCCAGAGAGGAGTCGGTAGAAGATGGAAAGACCACCAACCTGCCTGCGGTGAGTGAGTGAAAGGCCCTTGGAGTTAGCTTCATCGCGGGAGATTCCAATGATTCTGAACGCTTTGGTTTCAACAGCGTGAAGACGAGCTAGGTGTGAGGCAGGAGCACCAGCCCAGAGGGGAGAGCAGTATTCCATTGAGCTGCGGATGAAAGCCTTGTATGTGGTGAGGAGCTCAGGTGTGCCAAGGAAGGACTTCGCATGACGGAGGATGCCCAGTCGGCGACTGGCTTTGGAGGCCAGATTTGAAATGTGGTTTTCCCAGGAAAGATCATGGCAGATAGTGAGACCAAAAAGCTTGAGTGACAGAACTGCTTGGAGAGGATTATTCAGAAAGTGGATGGGAGGGTTGTCCAGTCGGTCTTTTCGGAGAGACATCGTAAGAGTGTGAGATTTGTCAGGATTGAAAGACATGTTCTCCTTGTTTGCCCAGTCTGTGATTTTGTCCAGGTCTGCAGAGAGTGAGGAGGCTGCAGACTGCCGATCTGAGGGATGAGGAATGGAGCGACAGAGAGTAGAGTCATCAGCAAAGAGATCGAGAGGATTTTCAAGAGAGTCAGAGAGATCATTGATGAAGACTAGAAAAAGCACAGGGCCCAGAACACTGCCTTGGGGAACTCCAGCCTGAACAGGAAGCGGAGATGAGAGAAACCCATTCAGGGCCACACGTTGACTACGACGAGAGAGGAAGTCAGCCAGCCATGCGTGGAGATTTCCATGGATACCAAAGGAGGAGAGTTTGGTGAGCAGAGCGGGGTGCCAGACCGTATCGAAGGCACGTGATATGTGAAGGGAGACAGCTCTAATTTCCTGTTTGGCATTGAGGACCTCCATCCATTGTTGAGAAAGCAGAAGCAGCATGTCCAGAGTAGAGTGACCAGGTCTGAAACCAAATTGATGATCAGAGATCAAGCCATTGGAGAAGAGGAAAGATTTCATATCTGAAGCAGATGGATTCCATGACTTTGCTGATAATTTGGAGAAGGCTGATTGGTCTGTCGGTGCTAGGATCTGTTTTTGCACCTTTTTTGTGCAAAGCGGTGATGTTGGATGATTTCCAAGCAGATGGAAGATGACCTTGAGCAAAAGAGAGGGTGAAGAGAACAGAGAGAGGGAGTGAAAGAGCGGCAGACAGGATTTTAGGATGCGTGGGCTGATGCCGGCAGGTGCAGTTGCAGAATCAGAGTCGAGGGTTGACAGAAACTTTTCCACCTTGTCAGGAGGAAAGGACACAGAGTCCAGGAGCAGCTGGGTACGACTGGGTACGGTGGGTACAGAGAGGGATGGGTTGGGACACAAGCTTTAGAGGCAAACACAGAGTTGAGGCATTCAGCTTTTTCACGTGCGGAGTCAGCCATGTAGCCGTTTGAGGTGAGGGAGGGGATGGAGGGGGAACAAACACCAGAAACAGATTTGACCAGACGCCATCAGGATTTCGAAGAGGGAGACAGATAAGAGAGTTCGGTCTTGAGAACGGAGAGATGTTGTTTCCTGGCTCTCCTGAGGGTGGACACACATTTGTTTCGGGCTTTGTGTAAGGAAATGAGATTTCCTTCTGTTGGATTTGCTTTCCAGGAGACGAAAGCAAGTTGTTTCTGGGAAGCAGCCTCACCACAAGATTTCGTGTACCGGGTTAGTAAATAGATTCTGTGTACCGGGTTAGTAAATTCCGGTTAGTAAATTCCATGTACCGGGTTAAGTAAAGTGAATCCGGGTTTGTAAATAAATGTATTCTGGTTCGTAAATAAATTAATTTTGGTTCTTAAATAAATTAACGGGTTCGTAAATAAATTAACTCAGGTTCATAAGAAATTAACTCGGGCTAGTGAATAAATGAATTCAGGTTTGTAAATAAATGAATTTGGGTTCATAAATAAATGAATTTGGGTTTGTAAATAAATGAATTTAGGTTCGTAAATAAATGAATTCGGGTTTGGAAATAAATTACCTTGGGTTCCTAAATAAATTACCTCAGGTTTGTAAATAAATGAATTGGGGTTCGAAGATAAATTAACTCGGGTTCGTAAATAAATTAACTCGGGTTCAGAAATAAATTAACTCGGGTTTGTAAATAAATGAATTTGGGTTCGTAAATAAATTAACTCGGGTTCGTAAATAAATTAACTTGGGTTCGTAAATAAATTAACGCCAGTTCATAAATACATGAATTTGGGTTCGTAAATAAATGAACTTGCGTTCATAAATACATGAATTTGGGTTCGTAAATAAATGAATTTGGGTTCGTAAGTAAATAAACTCGGGTTGGTAAATACATTAAATTGGGGTCATAAATAAATTACCTCAGGTTGGTAAATAAATGAAATTTGGCTCGTAGATAAATGAATTTGGGTCCGTAAATAAATTACCTCAGGTTGGTAAATAAATGAATTTGGGTCCGTAAATAAATTACTTCAGGGTGGTAAATAAATGAATTTGCGTTCGTAAATAAATTACCTCGGGTTCGTAAATAAATTAATTTGGGCTTGTAAATAAGTTACCTTGGGTTCATAAATAAATGAATCAGGGCTCCTAAATAAATGAATTTGGGTTCGTAAATAAATTAACTCGGGTTCGTAAATAAATTAAATTGGGCTCGTAAATAAATTACCTCGGGTTGGTAAATAAATGAAATTTGGCTCGTAGATAAATGAATTTCTGTCCGTAAATAAATTACCTCAGGTTGGTAAATAAATGAATTTGGGTTCGTAAATAAATTAACTCGGGTTTGCAAATAAATTACCTCGGGTTCGTAAATAAATTACCTCAGGTTCGTAAATAAATTACCTCGGGTTGGTAAATAAATGAATTTGGGTTTGAAGATAAATTAACTCCGATTCGTAAATAAATGAATTTGGGTTCGTAAATAAATGAATTTGGGTTCGTAAATACATGAATTTGGTTTCGTAAATAAATGAATTTGGGTTCGTAAATAAATTTCCTCGGGTTGGTAAATAAATGAATTTGGGTTCGTAAATAAATTAACTCGGATTCGTGAATAAATGAATTCAGATTCGTAAATAAATTAATTTGGGTTCGTAAATAAATTAATTTGGGTTCGTTTATAAATGAATTTGGGTTCGTAAAGAAATGAATTTGGGTTCGTAAAGAAATGAATTTGGGTTCGTAAATAAATGGATTTGGGTTCGTAAATAAATGGATTTGGGTTCGTAAATAAATGGATTTGGGTTTGCAAATAAATTGCCTCGGGTTGGTAAATAAATGTATTTGGGTTCGTAAATAAATTACCTCCGAGATCTCGAAGTAGCCAATGTGTGTGTGTGTGTACCTGTGTGTGTGCAGATCACACCAGATGGAGCTAAAAACCCTCATGGCTGGTTTAACTGCGTAAACTGCTTCACTTAAAGAACACCCTCAGTAATGCATGCCGTACCGTATCCTACAATGGCACATAACGATTTTAATTCCAAAGGCGGAATCAATTGCATTGTGTAAATGTCACGTTTATCCTTGGCAGCGCTTCTTAAATTTGCCCACCTGCACAGGGCACAACCGAATGAGGAACAAGGCATGTGTGCTGGATGTCTTGAAACAAGTGTTCTTGTTAAGAATTCACTTTCCTCATAACTTTTTTTCCATTATCAGGAACGGACCAGGCCATCGCTTCCGCATTAACCTCTGCCTTCTCTTCAGATCTCTGACATTTACTCAGCGCTGCTGGAAAAAAAATTATAATCTTCCCTGGCTATCATTTTAAATTAGCACATGTTGCTCACGTGTGCTCCAAGCCTCCATTAAAAATTAAGTGAAAATGCTGCAAAGATAATGAATCGAGGGCGATAAGGGAGGGCCTCATAGCCAGGCTCTTCATTAAAACCGGTATTATAACTGTGTTCTTCACGAGGGTGAGAGTGACCGGCATTTTAATAAGGCCGCATTATCCGTGCCCGTGCGGTGCCGGCAATTAGGGCCCAACACTGCAGAGCTCGGCCACGCGGCGCACAGGACCCTGAACGCTGTGTCTCGACTTTGCCGCCTCTTGCGCTCACCTCTGAGCATTTGGGGTTTATGAAGCAGATAATCACAGCTGGTCTCCGGCCCACTCCGCAATGAAACGCATGGGCCCGTGGATGGTACTGTATTTAGCAAATCTAAATGAGGTGTTTCTAAGTGCTGCCAAGCGAAAGGCTGCACCTAGACCTACAATTAGCCCAGGAGTCCTTCTGCCATGATGGGGCATTTTTTTACTCTGCACTCTGATGCTGGTACTTAGGAAAGGTGTAATAAAGCAATCGCTGTTGCAATTGGTATAACTTCCTATTTTAGATGAAGCACTTTATATCGATACATCATCTTCATGGAAATGCTTGTGACATTCATGGGATGGAATGGATATGCGTTTATTGACTCCAACCAAATGGGAACTTTGGAATGGATAAAGCACCATCTATGGGCTGACGTGTCACAGTGCATGTCTCCACCTGCAAGAAAGGATCCTTTCACAAAAGTCCACAAAACTGCTCTTGGCAACCTCACTTAAATTTAGTGACGTCTACCTAGCGAGGGCAATTCTTGATACAACTGCCGTTGACTTTTGTTTTCAGCTTGGTTGGATGTGATGTTATTAATAATACAGCACAACACATCAATTCACACCTTGGTATATATATATATATATATATATATATATATTGTTGCGAATATGGAATTTGGCCTCCATATCCGCTTGTAAATATTCCCCTATTTCTCCAATACTCCCCAACTTTCCCCAATCCCCCATTCCCTAGTCCCATTGCATGTAAATAACACTCAGTAGAGCCGACCTTCCCCTTATTCCCCCATTAAATGTCGTGCCCAGGTCCACCGCACCACACGTAGACAACTTTCGGACATCTTGCTAGTTATTCTTAATCTATGTCAGTTAAGGACTCGTTTCCATTAATTCTGACTCTTCGTTGCACCAGAATGTGATTATATGGCATCAGTAGTGAGTTTAGGACCTTTCCCATACCTCCTTCCATCTTCTTCCACAACTATAACAACAACAACAGAGGAGATGGGGGCGGCGCGGCGGCGCGGGGGGAGGATGCGTCCTCACACCGGCTCGGCGCTCCACGGGGTTACCAGAGGGGCTGGCTGTCAGCTCCTCGTCAAGGGCGGAGCCTGGTAACCCCCCCCCCCGCACCCAATCAGAAGGGCGGACCGATTCCATCTGGGGCGGAGCTAACGAGCCGAGGGCGTGTCACTCCCCGCCGGATATACGCGGCCCCGCGCCGGATGTGACGTCAGATGCGCCCCGCCTGAGAAAGAACGTTGCCTGCGATCGCTGAGAGAGAAAGACCCGCCTGAGAAAGAACGTCCCCTCCGAGCGCGGTGACCTCCCCGCATCTTTGGACCGGACTGTACCCTGCTTTGAGCCAAGAGTGCACCTTGAGCCATCGCTATCTGCCTTTCCTAGCCATCAAACCCCGTGTGAGTCAGCCGTTGTCCCGTTTACCTGTCGTCTGTCCGGGGTTAATATAAGAGTGTGTCTAAGTGCCCGTCTTCCTGTGATATACCTCTAGCCCCTGTAATCTAACCTTTTCCGTACGAATATAATTGAGAATCGAAACATTGGTGTCTGTCATTATAATTCAGCCGTGTGTCTTCTTTTTCCTTATTGAGCCAGCGTGGCGCGGCTTCGTCAACGTTCGAGTACAATCGGGTAATTTGTGCGGACACGACGGCCATTCCGCTCGGCCCACCTTAACATCAAAGTCGTGTCGGTAACAATTGGTGTCGAGGAGTGAGATTCGGACCCGGGACTAAATTAGTTAGGCCCAAATTTTGGGAGGGAAAATCGAGCCGGAGCGCGTACGGCGCTCGACCAAATCGATCCGGAGCGCGGTCCCGCGGTTACTGCGCTCGACGAAATTATAACAGCAAAATTTGGATTGGTGTTACGAAACTCGAATTTTGAAAGTCGCGCTATGGCGGATCAAGACGGCTGGGGTCCGGTAGGGGAGAGTGAAGCAGGGTCGGTCCAGGACCAAATTGAGGGACGCGAGGAGAGCGAAGCAGTGAGGGCGGCAGGGTCGCAAAATAGCGTTGTCACGCACGAGGTGGCCACGGCGTCCACGCCCGCGGCAGCGCCCCTGGTGGATTCGAACCTTTTCCTCCTGCAAATGAGGGCCCTTATGGAACAAATGGTGGGAATGAGGGCTGATAGTGAGCGGTTGGGAAACCAAATGGGGGTAATGGGGAACCGGATGGATGCTCAGAGTGAGCAATTGGGAGTAATGAGGGACGAAGCGAGGGGTACTGGTGAGGGGTTAGACAAGAAATTTGGGAAGTTAGACAATAATTTTGAGGGGTTAGACAACGGGATAAAAGAAGTGAAAAATGGGTTAATGGGGGTAGAAAATAGAATGGCTGCCCAGGAGAATCAGATAGAGGGAGTGAAAAATGGGTTAGAGGGGTTAGAAAACAGTATGGAAGGCAAATTGAGGGACATGAGGGACCAAGCGGAAAGGGAAGTTAAACAAATGGAGCAGCAGATAGAGGGGGTCAGAATGGGGGTAGAAACGAAATTAGATGCTCACAGGGAGGAAATGGAGCAGATGAGGGTGGCATCTGGGCAGGAGATGCAAGTGATGGGAGAGGGGATCAGAAGAGGAGTGAGTGAGGAGGTCGGAGGAGTGCGCGAGGAGGTGAGGCACTGTAAGGAGCGCATGGAGAAAGAGGTGAGAAAGGGGACTGTAAAGTTACAAGGGGGCATAGAGGACCTGACGCAGGAGGTGGAGCAGCTGACGGTGGGACAAACGGAGTTAGTGGAGCAGGTTCAAAGGAACACTGCGGTATTAGGAGGTTTAAAAGCGACACAAAACGACATAAAAAACGACTTGATAGCGACAAAGAGGGAATGTCAGATGGTACGTGAGGGACTGACAACGAGGTTGGACGAGGTGATAGAGGTAATGGAGACGAAGGACCGGCAGGTGAGGACGCACCTGGAAACGGTCAAGGTAGCCTTAGAGGATGAGCTTGAGGAGACGTACCGGGGAATGAAAGAGGTGAAGCAGAAACTAGAAGAAGTGGAAGAAGGGGTGAGCGAAATTAAGAAGCGACGGAGAGAGGATAAGAAAGAGATAAAGGAGGAAGTAAAAGAATTGGTCCAAAGTCTGTGTTTGGATCGTGATGATGTGCTCATTAACCGGATGAGGGATTCGCAGGTGATGGAGGAGAAGCGAAGAGGAAGAGGACCCGGTGTAAGTGGTGACCAATATGGTCGTGCGTATGATGCGCCAGGGGATTTAATAAGCTTGGGGGTCGAGATGGACCCGGGTGTTCGTATGAGGCCGTTGGTGAAGTGTGCGACAGGTCTGGTGTGCGAAAGAGGAGGTGTGCGAGAAAGTCCGACTCTGGGGTGTGTGAGGAAAAAGTGCGTGCCAAGGAGTGAGGGTGCTGGCGAGAGTGAGTCGGTCGTAGCGGGTGTGCGAGGGGGCACATGGAAGCGCGGAGTAGTGAGTGTTACAGAGGGTGTGACGCGAGGAAGGTGTGTGACGGACAGGTGCATGGGGAAAGAGTGCGCTGTCAAAGGCAAGGAAGAATGCACACCTGTGGTGAGTGTTACAGAGGGTGTGACGGAAGAGTGTGCACGAGAAAGGTGTGTAACGGACAGGTGCCTGAGGAAAGAGTGCGCTGTCAAGAGTAAGGGTGAGTGCGCTGTCAAGAATGGTGGTGAGAGTATTGAGAGTGACAAGGAGAGTGAGTTGGTTGTGACAGGTGAGCGAGGATGTACACCTGGGATGGAAGGATGCACACCTGGAATGGTAGAGCGTGAGTGGGAATGCACGCTGGAGTTGGTGGTGAGGCACATGGTTGGGTGTGCGAATGAGGGCACACCTGTGATTGTCACAGAGGAGGTGACCGAGGAGGGGGCGCGAAGCGGTGTATTGGTGAGGTGTGCGAGCAACGAATGTGTGCCAAAGTGTTCGGTGGTCAGGTGTGTGACCAAGGCTGTGAGTGGAATGGGTGTACCTGGGTGTGTAAGGAAGGGTACGAGGAGCATGGGAACGGCTGCATGTATGAGCACGAAAGGGGTAGCGTATGCATGTAAGCCTGCAGGTGAGGCGTCGACGATAACCGGGTTAAAGGTTAGGTCGACTTTTAGCCGGATCGGGCCCTCGGTGCGTGCCGGGCTTCGCGTGCCGCGAGAACCAGCGGAGATCCGAGCCACAGCGGGTTCGAAAGGACCGCCGTGCGCGATCCACGCTGGGCCTCGCGTGGAGCGGCCGCGTCCGGGCTCCACTAGGCGGAGCGGGCAGCCCGATAGGAAGGGTCGTCATGGCGACCACTTTCTATTGAGACGTGCCGGCAGGTCGAGATCGGGACATTGGATGGCTTCACGCCGAGGTGGTGCATGGGATCTCGGCCCGGGTAAGCCTCCGTCCCTGCCCCGAATGCGGGACGTATCCAGCCGCGGACACAAAAGAACCCGCATTCATTGCTCGGCTGTACGAAGCCGGGCTGTAGATGTGAATTGGCGCACCGAGAGGATGTAATAAGTAGACGGGTGATGGTGATAGTGATAGTAGTGATTTGATACAAAATTTAGAAAAGTGAATAGAATTGGCAGTAAATGGAAAATTTTTGATTGTTGGATTTGGACGAACAAAATTGATAGTGAGAGACCCCCGATGTGGTGGGATGGCAAATCCACCATCCCTCACAGATGTGGGGGCAAAGGAGCAATAGCTTATGGGGTGTATGGCAGTGAAAACTAGCCCGGGTGGGTTAGGATATTGTGTGTAGGGATCTAGAGAAGATGACATTAGGTAACGTTAAGTTTAGTTAGTGACTGATACCTGTAGTGGGGACGCAGGTAGATTAGTATGGATGATAAATGACGTGGGAGCGCAATAGTTTAAAGGGACGACTGGGAAGCGCAAGTTTCAGAAGGGAGTAGTTAGCTGAGATGATGCTGTGTGTGTGAGAATTGAACAGGTGTGATTGCACAGGTGTGCAACTGGACAGGTGTGTGGAGCAGTGTATGAGTAGTGAGTGTTGTGGATCAGCGCGAATGCGCTTGGGGAGAGAAGGGTGCAGGTGGCACCAGGTGTGAGAGCACAGGTGTGCAAGTACAGGTGTGTGGAGAGAGTTGGAGTAAGTGGTACGGAGTGGTGTGCATGGTGCGAAGGTGTGGATGGGGGAAGAGTGGACCCCCTTTCACGAGTACCCGGCGCGGGTAGTGTAAGTGTTAGGTAGAGGGTACAGGTAAATTGTGGTTGGATATTGGCACTTGTGGTGCGGTTGCAGAATGGTGTTGTGAATGGGTGCATTAGTGTTGTGGAAATGGCTGGGCGTGTAGCCTGTTAGTGCGTGTAGTTGGTTGGGCACTCCACCACTGTGAGGATGTCGGCCAGGTGAGGCCGCAGGTGGGCTCTGGAAGCCGGTAGAGTTGTGGATGGGGCCCGAGGATCCGGAGGACGGACCCGGGTAGCCCAGTGCCAGAGAGGGCACCGAGTGGGGAGAGTGCCAGAGGGCCTTCCCCAAGTAGTTAGGTTAGGGCAAGGAGCAGGTAAGCTCGGAGGCAACTGCAGTGGTGGAGGTGTGCAGGTGGGTAGACCCACTGGGAGAGGTACACGCCGCAGCCCAGAAATTGTGCGAGGGCACCGGGAGATGAATCGGGGGAGTGAGACCCCAAATTGAAAAGCACCACAGTCTGGCCAATGGGAATTGGTTTTTAGAACCAATAGTGTAAGAGGGCCAATGGTTTGGCCGGAGAAAGACCCCGGGTAGTGTAAAGTTGTAAAGTCATTTAGGAAATAGTTAGGATTGATGAACCTGTCGCACCATACGCAGCCACTTACCTGTGGTGATGATGATGACTCCACACCTGTGTTTTCTTTGTTTGTTGCAGGAAATGAGATTGCTGTGTGGATTTGTGAGACGCATCACGACGTGGATGAGACATTGGGGTGATTCCATCTCTCCCTCCCTAGGAGGGACTGATGATGAATTGGTAATGGCAAATTTTGATGTGCAGTTGGAGATGGCAAATTTTGATGAGAGTTGAAAATGGCAAATTTGATTGGTTCGGAGGGAGAGAAGACGAATTTGGTTTATGGGAGGAACGGGGAAGACAGTAGGGATGTTTGTTGATTTGTAAAGTAGATGTTTATGGGTAGTGTTGTGTTTTGTGGATACAGTAAGGGGTAAGGGAGGGGCCATGTAGGTTACCTGGTGGGGGGGGGGGCGTACGATAGGAACGTACCTGTCTCACCTGGTTCCCATGTGCCCCCAGTGTGCATCACCTTACATTGCGTGCACTTTTGCGCCCTTACCACCTTACTCACTTGTCTGCTTCTTTTGTCTCCCACCTCCGAGGATCTGGCTTTGGGGTAGAGAGAGAGGAGAGAGAGGTGCTGGCTGCGCAGTTGTGGGCCTGCACTTTCGCTGTTTGCTGCCGGGATCGATACACCATATGGACCGCAATGTTTGTGGCCACCCACAATGGACCGCAGTTCGTTTGCGGCCAAGCACCACCCGGGGATGGACCTATGGGTCAACGTGGCACCTATGCCATACAGGTGAACCACTTTTAGTTAACACCAAGTGCACCACAAGAAGAGCAAGAGACACCTGCAGGGTTAGGGGTTGTCGAATTTATTTTTATTCCAATGAACAATGGTGACTGCACCGATTGGTGGTGGGGTGGTGCTTTTGATGCTCGGGAAGGGTGCTCTGCACGTTATTAAAGGCCGTCGGCCACAGAGCACTCGTGGGTTGGTGTATCGATGCTGGCAAGCGCGCTCTCTCTATGCATAACATCTGCATGTGTTCCTCCAAAAACAGGTCCTGGATCGTAGTGTAAATAGCAGCGTAGTCGTGTAAATAATGCTCCCTACCGGCTGTATGTTTAGTTTGCGAATTCTTTCCGGATTCGGTTATCCTGTGGGTGTGTTTCTGTGAGGAGAAGGGTGCAACGTCGCAGGGGGACATATTTACTCATTTGTGAATATCTGTAAAACTGTCGCACTCAGGGTAGAGTTAATAGTAGAGGGAACTACATTGCGTGCCACACTAAAGTAGGTAAAAATGTATCGGGTCGGGATGCCCCGAGGGTAGAGAAGGGTGCAATGTTGCGAATATGGAATTTGGCCTCCATATCCGCTTGTAAATATTCCCCTATTTCTCCAATACTCCCCAACTTTCCCCAATCCCCCATTC
Source organism: Myxine glutinosa (assembly GCF_964187855.1). NCBI lineage: Eukaryota > Metazoa > Chordata > Myxini > Myxiniformes > Myxinidae > Myxine > Myxine glutinosa. The sequence goes on from NC_136267.1 coordinate 68,864,223, forward strand.
CCTAGTCCCATTGCATGTAAATAACACTCAGTAGAGCCGACCTTCTCCTTATTCCCCCATTAAATGTCGTGCCCAGGTCCACCGCACCACACGTAGACAACTTTCGGACATCTTGCTAGTTATTCTTAATCTATGTCAGTTAAGGACTCGTTTCCATTAATTCTGACTCTTCGTTGCACCAGAATGTGATTATATGGCATCAGTAGTGAGTTTAGGACCTTTCCCATACCTCCTTCCATCTTCTTCCACAACTATAACAACAACAACAGAGGAGATGGGGGCGGCGCGGGGGGAGGATGCGTCCTCACACCGGCTCGGCGCTCCACGGGGTTACCAGAGGGGCTGGCTGTCAGCTCCTCGTCAAGGGCGGAGCCTGGTAACCCCCCCCCCCCCGCACCCAATCAGAAGGGCGGACCGATTCCATCTGGGGCGGAGCTAACGAGCCGAGGGCGTGTCACTCCCCGCCGGATATACGCGGCCCCGCGCCGGATGTGACGTCAGATGCGCCCCGCCTGAGAAAGAACGTTGCCTGCGATCGCTGAGAGAGAAAGACCCGCCTGAGAAAGAACGTCCCCTCCGAGCGCGGTGACCTCCCCGCATCTTTGGACCGGACTGTACCCTGCTTTGAGCCAAGAGTGCACCTTGAGCCATCGCTATCTGCCTTTCCTAGCCATCAAACCCCGTGTGAGTCAGCCGTTGTCCCGTTTACCTGTCGTCTGTCCGGGGTTAATATAAGAGTGTGTCTAAGTGCCCGTCTTCCTGTGATATACCTCTAGCCCCTGTAATCTAACCTTTTCCGTACGAATATAATTGAGAATCGAAACATTGGTGTCTGTCATTATAATTCAGCCGTGTGTCTTCTTTTTCCTTATTGAGCCAGCGTGGCGCGGCTTCGTCAACGTTCGAGTACAATCGGGTAATTTGTGCGGACACGACGGCCATTCCGCTCGGCCCACCTTAACATCAAAGTCGTGTCGGTAACAATATATATATATATATATATATATATATATATATATATACACATATATATATTGTTGCGAATATGGAATTTGGCCTCCATATCCGCTTGTAAATATTCCCCTATTTCCCCAATACTCCCCAACTATCCCCAATCCCCCATTCCCTAGTCCCATTGTCTGTAAACAACACTCTGTAGAACCGACCTTCCCCTTTTTCCCCCATTAAATGTCGTGCCCAGGTCCACCGCATCTCACGTAGACAACTTTCGGACATCTTGCTAGTTATTCTTAGTCTATGTCAGTTAAGGACTCCTTTCCATTAATTCTGACTCTTCGTTGCACCAGAATGTGATTATATGGCACCAGTAGTGAGTTTAGGACCTTCCCATACCTCCTTCCATCTTCTTCCCCAAACAACAACAACAACAACAACTACAGCTACAACAACAACTACAACCACGGCGCGCGGGGGGAGTGTGCGTCCTCCCACCAGCTCGGTTAGCCGCCATGACCATGCGCTCCACGGGGTTACCACGAAGGGGCTCCCTGTCAGCCCCTCGTCAAGGGCGGAGCCGGTAACCCCCCCGCACGCACCCAATGAGAAGCAACGTGCCGATTCCACGAGGCGGAGCTAACGAGCCGAGGGCGTGTCACTCCCCGCCGGATATACGCAGCCACTTGCCGGACGTGACGTGAGATGCGCCCCCAGCTTGAAGAAGAGCAAGTGACTACCTCCGAGCGCTGTGAAACCTCCTGCATCTACTGGACCGTACAGTACCCTGTCCTTGAGCCAAGAGTGCACCTTGAGCCATCGATACCCGCTTTCCTTGCCATCAATCCCCGTGTGAGTCAGCCTTTTGTCCCGTTTATCTGTCGTCTGTTGGGGTTAATATAAGAGTGTGTCTAAGTGCTTGTCTTTCTATGCTGTCCCTCTCATCCCTGTAATCTGACCTTCCGCCTTAATATAATCTCCTCCGGAGGTCTTGAGAACCGTATCCCTGGGGTGTGTGAGGAAAAAGTGCGTGCCAAGGAGTGAGGGTGCTGGCGAGAGTGAGTCGGTCGTAGCGTGTGTGCGAGGGAGCACATGGAAGCGCGGTGTGGTAAGTGTTACAGAGGGTGTGACGGGAGAGTGTGCGCGAGAAAGGTGTGCGCGAGAAAGGTGTGTGACGGACGGGTGCATGAGGAAAGAGTGCGCTGTCAGAAGTAAGGAAGAGTGTCCACCTGTGGTGAGTGTTACAGAGGGGGTAACGGAAGAGTGTGCGCGAGAAAGGTGTGTGACGGACAGGTGCATGGGGAAAGAGTGCGCTGTCGAGAGTAAGGGTGAGTGCGCTGTCAAGAGTGGAGGTGAGAGTAGTACGAGTGGCACGGAGCGTGAGTTGGTTGTGACAGGTGAGCGAGGATGTACACCTGGAATGGAAGGATGCACACCTGGAATGGTAGAGCGTGAGTGGGAATGCACGCTGGAGTTGGTGGTGAGGCACGTGGTTGGGTGTGCGAATGAGGGCACACCTGTGATTGTCACAGAGGAGGTGACCGAGGAGGGGGCGCGAAGAGGTGTGTTGGTGAGGTGTGCGACCAACGAATGTGTGCCGAAGTGTTCGGTGGTCAGGTGTGTGACCAAGGCTGTGAGTGGAATGAGGGTACCAGGGTGTGTAAGGAAAGGTACGAGGAGCATGGGCACGGCTGGATGTGTGAGCAAGGAACGGGCTGCGGGGTGTAAGCGTCCAGGTGAAGCATCGACGTTAGACGGGGTAGAGTTTAGAACGACTTATAGCCGAATCGGGCCCTCGGTGCGTGCTGGGCCTCGCTTTGAACGGCCGCGTCCGTGCTCCACTAGGCGGAGCGGGCAGCCCGATAGAAAGGGTCGTCATGGCGACCACTTTCTGTTGAGGCATTCCGGCAGGTCGAGATCGAGCCATGGGATGGCTCCGTGCCGAGATGGTGCGTGGGATCTCGGCCCGGGTAAACCTCCTTCCCTGCACCGAATGCCGGACGCATCCAGCCGCTGGCACAGAACAACCCGCATTCATGGCTTGGCTTTACGAAGCCGGGCTTTGGACAGGAATTGGCGCACCGAGAGGCAGTAGTGAGTAGACTGTGTGATGAGGTTAGTGTTTTGGACCCAAAATTAGAGAAAAACAAAATTTGATGATTGGCAAAGGATTGGCAGTGATGATTGGCAGATGATGGGTAGTGATTGGCCAAATTTTTGATTTGTTGAAATTTGATGTGCAAAATTGGTAGTGAGAGACCCCCGATGTGGTGGGATGGCAAATCCACCATCCTTCCCATGGGGGGGGGGGGGGGCAAAGGAGCAATAGCTTATCAATAGCTTATGGGGTGTATGGCAGTGAAAACTAGCCCGGGTGGGTTAGGTTATATTGATAGGGCCCTAGAAGATGACATTAGGTGACGTTAAGGTTAGTTAGTGACTGATACCTGTAGTGGGGACGCAGGTAGATTAGTATGGATGATAATGACGTGGGAGCGCAATAGTTTAAAGGGACGACTGGGAAGCGCAAGTTTCAGAAGGGAGTAGTTAGCTGAGATGATGCCGTGTGTGTGAGGATTGAACAGGTGAGGATTGAACAGGTGTGATCGAACAGGTGTGATTGCACAGGTGTGCAACTGGACAGGTGTGATTGCACAGGTGTGCAACTGGACAGGTGTGATTGCACAGGTGTGCAACTGGACAGGTGTGTGGAGCAGTGTGTGAGTAATGAGTGTTGTGGATCAGCGCGAATGCGCT
>NC_136267.1:69577933-69587933 GCF_964187855.1 Myxine glutinosa
GTCTCTCTCCGGCCAAACCATTGGCCCTCTTACACTATGGGTTCTAAAAACCAATTCCCATTGGCCAAACTGTGGTGCTCTTCAATTTGGGATCTCACTCCCCCGATTCATCTCCCGGTGCCCTCGCACAATTTCTGGGCTGCGGCGTGTACCTCTCCCAGTGGGTCTACCCACCTGCACACCTCCACCACTGCAGTTGCCTCCGAGCTTACCTGCTCCTTGCCCTAACCTAACTACCTGGGGAAGGCCCTCTGGCACTCTCCCCACTCGGTGCCCTCTCTGGCACTGGGCTACCCGGGTCCATCCTCCGGATCCTCGGGCCCCATCCACAACTCTACCGGCTCCCAGAGCCCACCTGCGGCCTCACCTGGCCGACATCCTCACAGTGGTGGAGTGCCCAACCAACTACACACACTAACAGGCTACACGCCCAGCCATTTCCACAACACTAATGCACCCATTCACAACACCATTCTGCAACCGCACCACAAATGCCAATATTCAACCACAATTTACCTGCACCCTCTACCTAACACTTACACTACCCGCCCCGGGTGCTCGTGAAAGGGGTCCACTCTTCCCCCATCCACACCTTCGCACCATGCACACCACTCCGTACCACTCACTCCAACTCTCTCCACACACCTGTACCTGCACACCTGTGCTCTCACACCTGGTGCCACCTGCACCCTTCTCTCCCCAAGCGCATTCGCGCTGATCCACACACTCACTACTCATACACTGCTCCACACACCTGTCCAGTTGCACACCTGTGCAATCACACCTGTTCAATTCTCACACACACGGCATCATCTCAGCTAACTACTCCCTTCTGAAACTTGCGCTTCCCAGTCGTCCCTTTAACTATTGCGCTCCCTCGTCATTATAATCCACACTAATCTACCTGCGTCCCCACTACAGGTATCAGTCACTAACTAATCTTAACGTTACCTAATGTCAATCTTCGCTAGATCCCTACACACCATATCCTAACCCACCCGGGCTAGTTTTCACTGCCATACACCCCATAATCTAGTGCTCCTTTGCCCCCCACATGGGAAGGGTGGCAGGGATGCCATCCCACCACATCGGGGGTCTCTCACTACCAATTTTGCACATCAAATTTCAACAAATTAAAAATTTGCCAATCACTGCCCATCATCTGCCAATCACTACTGCCAATCCCTTGCCAATCATCAAATTTTGTTTTTCTCTAATTTTGGGTCCAAAACACTAACCTCATCACCCGTCTACTCACTAATACCTCTCGGTGCGCCAATTCCCGTCCAAAGCCCGGCTTCGTAAAGCCAAGCAATGGATGCTGGTTGTTCTGTGCCAGTGGCTGGCTGCGTCCGGCATTCGGGGCAGGGACGGGGGCTTACCCGGGCCGAGATCCCACGCACCATCTCGGCACGGAGCCATCCAATGCCCCGATCTCGACCTGCCGGCACGTCTCACCAAAAAGTGGTCGCCATGACGACCCTTTCTATCGGGCTGCCAGCTCCGCCTAGTGGAGCCTGGACGCGGCCGTTCAAAGCGAGGCCCGGCACGCACCGAGGGCCTGCTTCGGCTAAAAGTCGCTCTAACCTCTAACCCGTGTAACGTCGATGCTTCACCTGGACGCTTACACCCCGCAGCCCGTTCCTTGCTCACACATCCAGCCGTGCCCATGCTCCTCGTACCTTTCCTTACACACCCAGGTACACTCATTCCACTCACAGCCTTGGTCACACACCTGACCACCGAACACTTTGGCACACATTCGTCGCTCGCACACCTCACCAATACACCTCTTCGCACCCCCTCCTCGGTCACCTCCTCTGTGACAATCACAGGTGTGCCCTCATTCGCACACCCAACCACGTGCCTCACCACCAACTCCAGCGTGCATTCCCACTCACGCTCTACCATTCCAGGTGTGCATCCTTCCATCCCAGGTGTACATCCTCGCTCACCTGTCACAACTAACTCACGCTCCATGTCACTCTCACTACTTTCACCTCCATTCCTGACAGCGCACTCACCCTTACTCTTGACAGCGCACTCTTTCCCCATGCACCTGTCCGTCACACACCTTTCTCGCGCACACTCTCCCGTTACACCCTCTGTAACACTCACCACAGGTGGACACTCTTCCTTACTTCTGACAGCGCACTCTTTCCTCATGCACCTGTCGGTCACACCCCTTTCTCGCGCACACTCTCCCGTTACACCCTCTGTAACACTCACCACAGGTGGACACTCTTCCTTACTTCTGACAGCGCACTCTTTCCTCATGCACCTGTCGGTCACACCCCTTTCTCGCGCACACTCTCCCGTTACACCCTCTGTAACACTTACCACACCGCGCTTCCATGTGCTCCCTCGCACACGCGCTACGACCGACTCACTCTCGCCAGCACCCTCACTACTCCTTGGCACGCACTTTTTCCTCACACACCCCAGAGTCGGACTTTCTCGCACACCTCCTCTTTCGCACACCAGACCTGTCGCACACTTCACCAACGGCCTCTCACGAACACCCGGGTCCATCTCGACCCCCAAGCTCCTTAAATCCCCTGGCGCATCATACGCACGACCATATTGGTCACCACTTACACCGGGTCCTCTTCCTCTTCGCTTCTCCTCCATCACCTGCGAATCCCTCATCCGGTTAATGAGCACATCATCACGATCCGAACACAGACTCTGGACCAATTCTTTTACCTCCTCTTTTATCTCTTTCTTATCCTCTCTCCGTCGCTTTTTAATTTCGCTCACCCCTTCTTCCACTTCTTCTAATTTTTGCTTCATCTCCTTCATCTCTTCGTGCGCCCCTTTAAGTTCTTCCTCTAACTCCACTTTATTTTTTTCTATGTGCTCCCGCACCTCCCGCTCTTTAACCTCCATTACCTCTACCACCTTGTCCATTTTCCTCGTCAGGTCCTCATGTACCGTCTGGCACTCTTTTTTAATTACCCCTACGTCCTTTTTCATCTCCTTCTGTGTCGATTTTAAACCCTCTATTACCGCTGTGTTCTTCTTTACCTGGTCCCCCAACTCCTTTTGTCCCACTGTCAGTTGTTCTACTCCCAGCGTCAACTCCTCTATACCACCTTGCAATTTTACAGTCCCCTTTCTCACCTCTTTCTCCATGCGCTCCTTACAGTGCCTCACCTCCTCGCGCACTCCTCCGACCTCCTCACTCACTCCTCTTCTGATCTCCTCTCCCATCACTTGCATCTCCTGCCCAGATGCCACCCTCATCTGCTCCATTTCCTCCCTGTGAGCATCCAGTTTGGTTTCTACCCCCATTCTGACCCCCTCTATCTGCTGCCCCATTTGGTTAACTTCCCTTTCCGCTTGGTCCCTCATGTCCCTCAATTTGCCTTCCATACTGTTTTCTAACCCCTCTAACCCATTTTTCACTCCCTCTATCTGATTCTCCTGGGCAGCCATTCTATTTTCTACCCCCATTAACCCATTTTTCACTTCTTTTATCCCGTTGTCTAACCCCTCAAAATTATTGTCTATCTTCCCAAATTTCTTGTCTAACTCCTCAAAATTATTGTCTAACCCCTCACTGGTACCCCTCGCTTCGTCCCTCATTACCCCCAATTGCTCACTCCGAGCCCTCGCTTCGTCCCTCATTACCCCCAATTGCTCACTCCGAGCCCTCGCTTCGTCCCTCATTACCGCCATTTGGTTTCCCATTACCCCCATTTGGTTTTCCAATCGCTCACTATTCTTTTCCATAAGGGCCGTCATTTGTATAAAAAAAAGTTCCAATCTTCCCAGCGGCGCTACTTCGGTCGCGGGCACGGTGACCAGCGAGGCGCCATTTTGCGCGCCCGCTTCTTCGTGCGTGACGGCGCTATTTTGCGAACCTGCCGCCCTCACTGCTTCGCTCTCCTCCTGTCCCTCATTTTGGTCCTGGATCGACCCTACCTCATTCTCCTTTACCGGACCCCAGCTGTCTTGATCCGCCATAGCGCGACTTTCAAAATTCGGTTTTTTATTTTATTTTCGTAAAACAAATTCAAATTTCGCCGTTATAATTTCGCGCGGGAAACGCGCTCCGACTCGATTTTCCCTCCCAAAATTTGGGCCTAACTAATTTAGTCCCGGGTTCGAATTCCACTCCTCGACACCAATTGTTACAGACGTGGCTTGGATGTTATTTCCCGAGCGGTTTTATGGTATGACCACGTCTGCACAAGTTACCCGATTGTGCCCGAACGTTGACTAATAGCGCTATGCTAGACCAATGAAGGAAAAAGAAGACACACGGCTGGAATTAATACGACACGACACCAGGGATACGGTTCTCAAAGGTTGTTATTACAATAATGCGGAAGGTTTAGATTACAGGGACAAGAGGGAAACATAGGAAGGTGGGCACTTAAACACGCTTATATTAACCCCAACAGACGACAAATAAACGGGACAAGGCTCACTCACACGGGGGTTTGATTGCAACGAAAGCGGGTAGCGATCGCTCCAGGTGCACCTGGGCTCAGGGCAGGATCACGTACGGTCCAGTTCGGTCCAAAGATGCGGGGAGGTATCGTCGCGCTGGGGGTGGCGGTGGCTTCTCTCTCCAAGCTGAGGCGCATCTGACGTCACATCCGGCGCGTGGCCGCGTATATCCGGCGGGGAGTGACACGCCCTCGGCTCGTTAGCTCCGCCTCGTGGAATCGGCACGTTGCTTCTCATTGGGTGCGTGCGGGGGGGGTTACTGGCTCCGCCCCCGACGAGGAGCTGACAGCCAGCCCCTTCGGGGTAACCCCGTGGAGCGCATGGTCTGGAGCTAATCGAGCCGGTGTGAGGACGCATCCTCCCCCGCTCCGCCGCCATCCCCTCTGTTGTTGTTGTAATTGTTGTTGTAGTTGTTGTTATTGTTGTTGTTTGGGGAAGAAGATGGGAGGAGGTATGGGAAAGGTCCTAAACTCACTACTGATGCCATATAATCACATTCTGGTGCAACGAAGAGTCATAATTAATGGAGACGAGGCCTTAACTGACATAGAATAAGAATAACTAGGAAGATGTCCGAAAGTTGTCTACCTGTGGTGCGGTGGACCTGGGCACGACATTTAATGGGGGAATAAGGGGAAGGTCGGCTCTACTGATTGTTATTTACATGCAATGGGACTAGGGAATGGGGGATCGGGGAAAGTTGGGGAGTATTGGAGAAAATAGGGGAATATTTACAAGCGGATATGGAGGCCAAATTCCATATTCGCAACAATATATATGTATGCATATGTATATATATATATATGTATGTGTATATGTATGTGTATATATATGTATGTGTATATGTATGTGTATATATATGTATATATATGTATGCATATGTATATATATATATGTATGTGTATATGTATGTGTATATATATGTATATATATATGTATGCATATGCATATATATATGTATGTGTATATGTATGTGTATATATGTATGCATATGTATATATATATATGTATGTGTATTCATGTATGTGTACATATATGTATATATATGTATGCATATGTATATATATATATATATGTATGTGTATATGTATGTGTGTATGTATATATATATATATATATATATATATATATATATATATATATATATATATATGTATGTATGTATGTATATGTATGTATGTGTATGTATATGTATGTATGTGTATGTATATATATATGTATGTATGTATGTATATGTATGTATGTGTATGTATATATATATATATATGTGTATGTATGTATGTATATGTATGTATATGTATATGTATATATATATATATATATGTATGTATATATATATATGTATGTATATATATATATGTATGTATGTATATATGTATGTATATATATATATATATATATATATATATATATATATATATATATATATATATATATATATATATACTAGCTTGCCTCAGCTTGCTGCGCTCGCCTCACCAAGCGTCCTTACTGAGGAGCGGGCTTATTTTAGCTGAGGATAATGACTGTACCTGAGTTGCTGTGTTGTCATGATTTTCACCAATCATAATACAAACAATTATTTTGCACAAATCTATTTGTTGTGTTCGTGATATTACATTTTTATAGGCAATTTAGGTTGAAGATTTAGGTTGAATGTTTTTTTTTTTTCAAGAAAGAACCCCTCAGCACACACATCGGGGAGGGGTAGGTGCAGACTGGAAGTTTGGGACGATTACACCTCACCACCAAGTAATTTAAAACACTTCACCACCAAGTAATTTAAAACACTTCACCACCAAGTAATTCAAAACACCTCACCACCACGTAATTCAAAACACTTCACCACCACATAATTTAAAACACCTCACCACCAAGTAATTCAAAACACCTCACCACCACATAATTTAAAACACTTCGCCACCAAGTAATTTAAAACACTTCACCACCAAGTAATTTAAAACACCTCACCACCACATAATTTAAAACACCTCACCACCAAGTAATTCAAAACACCTCACCACCACATAATTTAAAACACTTCGCCACCAAGTAATTTAAAACACCTCACCACCACATAATTTAAAACACCTCACCACCAAGTAATTCAAAACACCTCACCACCACATAATTTAAAACACTTCACCACCAAGTAATTTAAAACGCCTCACCACCACATAATTTAAAACACTTCACCACCAAGTAATTTAAAACGCCTCACCACCACGTAATTCAAAACACCTCACCACCACATAATTTAAAACACCTCACCACCAAGTAATTTAAAATACCTCACCACCAAGTAATTCAAAACACCTCACCACCAAGTAATTCAAAACACCTCACCACCACATAATTTAAAACACCTCACCACCACATAATTTAAAACACTTCACCACCAAGTAATTAAAACACCTCACCACCAAGTAATTTAAAACACCTCACCACCAAGTAATTTAAAACACCTCACCACCAAGTAATTTGAAACACCTCACCACCAAGTAATTAAAAACACCTCACCACCAAGTAATTCAAAACACCTCACCACCAAGTAATTCAAAACACCTCACCACCAAGTAATTTAAAACACCTCACCAAGTAATTTAAAACACCTCACCACCAAGTAATTTAAAACACCTCACCACCAAGTAATTCAAAACACCTCACCACCAAGTAATTTAAAATACCTCACCCTCACGTAATTTAAAACACCTCACCCCCACGTAATTTAAAACACCCCACCACCAAGTAATTCAAAACACCTCACCACCAAGTAATTTAAAATACCTCACCACCAAGTAATTTAAAACACCTCACCACCAAGTAATTTAAAACACCTCACCCCCACGTAATTTAAAACACCTCACCACCACGTAATTTAAAACACCTCACCACCAAGTAATTTAAAACACCTCACCACCAAGTAATTTAAAACACCTCACCCCCACCAAATTCAAAACACCTTACCATCATGTCATTCAAAACACCTTACCATCATGTCATTCAAAACACCTTACCATCATGTCATTCAAAACACCTTACCATCATGTCATTCAAACACACCTTACCATCATCTAATTCAAAACAACCTTACCATCATGTCATTCAAAACACCTTACCATCATGTCATTCAAAACACCTTACCATCATGTCATTCAAAACACCTTGCCATCATGTCATTCAAAACACCTTACCATCATGTCATTCAAAACACCTTACCATCATGTCATTCAAAACACCTTACCATCATGTCATTCAAAACACCTTACCATCATGTCATTCAAAACACCTTACCATCATGTCATTCAAAACACCTTACCATCATGTCATTCAAAACACCTCACCACAACGTAATTCAAAACACCTCACCACAACGTAATTCAAAACACCTCACCACCACATCATTTAAAACACCTCACCACCATGTAATTCAAAACACCTCACCACCACGTAATTCAAAACACCTCACCACCAAGTAATTCAAACACCTCACCACCACGAAATTCAAAACACCTCACCACCAAGTAATTCAAAACACCTCACCACCACGTAATTCAAAACACCTCACCACCACGAAATTCAAAACACCTCACCACCAAGTAATTCAAAACACCTCACCACCACGAATTCAAAACACCTCACCACCAAGTAATTCAAAACACCTCACCACCAAGTAATTCAAAACACCTCACCACCACGTAATTAAAAACACCTCACCACCACGAAATTCAAAACACCTCACCACCAAGTATTCAAAACACCTCACCACCACGAAATTCAAAACACCTCACCACCAAGTAATTCAAAACACCTCACCACCACGAAATTCAAAACACCTCACCACCATGTAATTATGAATACCTCACCACCACGTGATTCAAAACACCTCACCACCAACTAATTCAAAACACCTCACCACCATGTATTAAAAACACCTCACCACCACGTAATTATAAATACCTCACCACTACGTGATTCAAAACCACCACCACGTTATTAAAACACTTCGCAACCACGGAAACAAAAGTTTGAGGGAGTAGTTCAGTGACAACACAGACACTGCCCAGATATGTAGATATATAGATAAATGACTGTACCCCAGTTGCCGTTTTGTCATGGTTTACACCAATCATAATTCAAACAATTATTTTGCACAAATGTATTTGTAATATACGTGATATCACCTTTTTTAAACAATTGAATTTGAAAAAAAAAAATTCCCCCCCCAAAAAAAAAAAAAAATTGGAAAAATTTCAAACAAAATACCCTTAGGACATACCGACGGGAGACATATGTGCATACCAGACGTTTGGTACGATTTCACAAAAGTTCGAGGGAGTAGTTCAGTGACAAGACAACACAGACACTGCACAGATATATACATATAGCGATACTGTACACTATGGAGTATAAAATAAATCGAAATACAGTCGGTTGTTGTTCATTCATGCATTTTACCTGTATGTATGTATGTAGGTAGGTATGGATGAGAGCAGTTCAAATTTGACGAAGAATTTTGTTTATAACGATCACTAATTTGCGACAAACGTCAGCTCAAAAGTACCATCACTAATTTTCACTTTGCAATGATGTGACGAAAGGATACCCTTCTTTGGTAAGGAGAAAGAGTTGTTCAACCTGTTTGTTGTTTATGGTGTTGATCCAGATGGCTGGTCTTGAAGCAAATCTGGGCCACTCTGTATTCTTTTACATCCATTTTGAAGTTACATACACCATACAGATACAGATATCCTAGATGAGCAATCATCACCGTGCCTTGCACCCGATCGTCAATACATTTCCATGGCGTGATGCCCTCTTTGACAAGAAATTTAATAATTATTCGCTGTTTCACTCACTCTGCTGATGTCACACTTGCCGCCATCTTGATTTTCAGCAAATGGATTGAAGGAACAATTAAGTCAATCAAGATGTTGGCTTCCAACTCCATAAAGACAACTTCCCTAAAAAATCATGAATCCACGTACATGATTCTGCCTTTTAATAAATAAAAGTCCACATCATATTTGAACCACCGCAACACGTATGGGTATGAATGCTGAAAAAACTTCGTTTGACATTTTTATAACCCTAAGGTGATCTTTGATGGATTCGATACGGAAAAAAACTGCATGTTGTCCCGGCTTCCTCGAGCGAAGGACTTCACGTGCCCAGTTATGAAGAAAAAAATCCGCAAGACTTTCAGACTCCATGGCGCAAGCATAGGCCTGCAAGCAATTATGGGTTTGATGCTGGTTTGTTTTTTACCCTAAAATTCATCGTTGCCTCTTCAGTAGGTTTTCCCGCTTTCCTTTTGTTGAGCTGCACCCGGTAAATCTATTGCTTCTGAGATTGCCCGAAAAAAGAAATTCCTTTGGCGTGACTGTCACCTGGCTTTTGTAAATTTTAGATATTCTCTTTTCGGTTGCGTGAGCTTCAAAGCATCACTGGAGGGTAGTCAGACGACTGAAAACAAAGAGGCCCTGGCTATAGGGCTAAAGGTGTTGTGTAGGCCTCTCTCTTCTGCATCCATTTTGGATAG
>NC_136267.1:69590433-69620332 GCF_964187855.1 Myxine glutinosa
CGGTGACAATCCCCCCCCCTCTATTTACATGAAATGGTTTGGTCCAAAGCGAACGGCTTGCGAGTACGGTGACAATCCCCCCCCCTCTATTTACATGAAATGGTTTGGTCCAAAAGCGAACGACTTGCGGAGTTTGGTAAAGAAATCGCCATAGCGTGCACGTAATTAGTTTTAAAACATAGTTTAACGGCAACATAGTTTGCCAACGTGAAATAAATGAATACGCTCTCAAATGTGCCGTCCGAGGGCAGAGTCTGTTCGCCACGTTCGGCACACGTGATAGCTCGCTGCTCTCTGATTGGTTGAATCGTTTTTTGGACATAGCTCGGTAACTACTTCTCCGATTAATATGAAACCTTGAAAAGGCACATCCTCGGGGTCCCCAGCAATATACCTGGCAAGTTTCAAGTATATCGGACCGGTAGTTGTCGAGAAACAGCGGTCACAGACAAACATACATACATACATACATACATACATACATACATACATACATACATACATACATACATACATACATACATACAAACATACACACAGAGATTACTGGAATTATAGATAGATATGTGTGCCTTTAACCTTTTTGATATTTGGAGGGGGTGACACTCACCCGCTGTTGTCCCCATGAGTCATATGTGCTTATACTGACAGAAAGCATGGCTTCTTTGATATTATGGTGTTGTTACCGACTTGATACATACCATTAGAATTTCAGAGCAGTAAAATAAATGAGGAAATCCAAGTTTTTTCAGTGGGCAGTTAACTTATCCTACATATGTATGTATATATATATATTATATATATATATATATATATATATATATATATATATATAATATATATATATATATATATATATATATATTGTTATGAATTTGGTAGAGCAATATCTAGAGCTAGGTAGATCTGAATAGGTAGGTATTCGGCTGTCGTGACAGGGACTCTACATGTAATAAGTTCTTGATGTTTAGGCGTTTGTCGGGGTAAGATGTATGATTGTGGATCTACCTGGAGGTCCGAGTGTTTAAATAGTGAGGGATTAAAGGTAACGCCCCTGTGAGTCTCACCTGGTAGTCAAACCTTTGTCCATTATGGCACTGCAAACCACATAAACATTAGTTAGGTCCTTAGCGCAACATTAAATGATTCCCTTTCCCTGACATTGACTTCGTAATAAATAGACAGGAAACCAGGCCAAAAACACCGCCACGGTTGGCCGCCGCCGTTCGCACCTCAAAGGCCTACCAACCTCTCTGGCACGTGTTACACAACGACCGCGGGGGGGGGGGGGGGGGGGGGGGTCGCGGACGGGAGATTGTCAGGAGTCGCATGCCGCAAGAGGGCGTGACCTGGGCGGAGTTGGGAGGCTGTGATTGCTGAGGAGTGCGCCAATGTGACGTCATCGGCCACCAATATATGCGACGGTCGGACGCCATTTCGTGGCAGACGCAGGCAGATACGGCAGACGCAAGCAGACGCGGGCAGACGCAGGCAGTCCAGAGAGTACACAGGAGTTCGTTGGAGCACACAGTCGACGCGGAGACACAGTTGGTGGAAAAAGCTCCCCGAAGACAGTTGGTGGAAAAGCTCCCCGAAGGCAGTTGGTGGAAAAGCTCCCCGAAGGCAGTTGGTGGAGAGTTCGTTCACCACACCGAGCACACCAAGCCCACAGAGCACGCGGCAGTTCGCAGCAGTTCGTTGCAAGTCGAGCCCTCCGTTGAACCATTGGTGCACGGGCCTTGTGGAGATCGTCCTCGTGTGAAGCTGCTGGCCACGCGTCGGACGCGTGGTGCTTGGAGCAGGGCCTCGTAGAGCTTGGAGCGAAGGACCTGGTGGTGTGCGATCGGGCCAAAAGGAGCGGTGTTGGACGGCCGCCACCAAGACGACGAAAGACAGATAAGCCGCATCCGCGTACATTTGAACGACGTGACGTGTTATTTTTGTATTCATAATCTCCCTCGTATCGTGTTTGCTGTCAGTCGGTTGTGGGGACGTCCCGATTTAGAGTTATTAGATTTACCGGCGCGGCTTTTTCACTGTATTACTATTCGATAATAAATCCTTATATTATTTTCTATATATATATCTGAACGCAGTTTTCCTGGGTGTTTGATTTTAATAGATAAGGTTGCGGAGCCTTCGCTGTGTCCCGCCATTCCGCGCGTTTGTGTTGAACTTGAATCCGCAATTGAGTTTCGCCTCGGGAGTTAAAGTCTCGCAAATCGGCCATCCGTAACTGTGGTGTTAATCACAGTTGCGTAACAAGTGGTGTCAGGAGTGTAGGATTTGAACCCGTCGGACAAATTTTTTTGTCCGCGGCGAGACATCGACACGGTCGGACAAATTTTTTTGTCCGCGGGGAGACATCGACACGGTCGGGCGTACATTGCGCCCGGCGTTCGAACGCAAAATTTTTATAGTAGAGGCGGAGAAATTTAATAACCAATCGGGCAAACGGAGCGCGATATCGCGTCTTCGTCAAATTTAAATTGTGTTTTTGGAATTGAAATAAATACGCGCGCGGGGGAACGACCTTCCGAAAAGCGGATGTCGGAGGTCGACGAAATGGAAGTACGCAGCGAGGCCTCCGTCAGCGTCGGGAGTGAGCCGGAAATAGGGGAATTAAATGTCGAGGTGAGCCTTGGAACCTCCCCCGTCCCGAGCACCAACTTATCCCCCTCCCCTACCGGGGAGTCGGGAACAAATGGGACGGCCCCGAGAGACGACCAGGCTTTAATGAAATTTTTTAAGGAATTAATGGATGCTCAGGGTGAGCGAGCCAGTCGGGAATTGAATGAACAAATGGAAGTCACAGGGGAAGGAATGGAGGGAAGGAATGAAGGAAATGAGTGATCGATTGAGTATTAAAATTAATGGGCTGGCAAATAAAATGGGGGATGATGGGGAGACCGTAAGTGTACAGGTGAGCGGAGAATGTCCACAGTTCGATGGGGAATGTGTACAGGTAGATGGGGAATGCCCGCAGGTAAACGTGGAATGCCTGCAGGTAAACGTGGAGTGTCCACAGGTGAGCGGGGAAGGAAATTTGGAATGTGAGAGTTGTAATGGGGAATGTTTCCCACATTCTGGCCTGGTTGTTTATCGGGACCGTGTGGATGTCACAACACCCCAACCGGGGGATGAATTTGGAATTGTGCAGCACCAGGGCGGTGGTGCGGAGCAAGAGGGGGTAGAGTTTTTGGGGGTCCGTGCAATAGAGCCGGACCGGGTATTTATTGGGGATATTGATCAAAGCCTGGCGGGGCCAGGAATGATTTGTAATGATGAGGATGATTTGATCCAGCGGCTGGAGACCTGTGACAGTCCCATGGAGGTAGAGCTTGTTCAGGCCCAAAGGAGCCTGGGTGATGAGGTGAGTTGGTCCGAGGAGGTGGTTGGAATGACCGAGGGGACGCTCACTGTACACTGCTATTTGGAAACAGAGGCTCCAAAATTGGACAACCAGTTGGGGGAGTGTGTTGGCTCCGGGCTGGATTTGGATCTTGGAGGATCGGGAGATAGAGCTTCTGGAGATTTGGTCCCTGTAGGGAATTTGGATCAACTGCAGGGAGGGGCAGAACAACCGGTGGTAGAGGTTGTTCCCTGCAGCTGCGGTTTGGCAGTGGGAATGAAAATTGGTAAAAGAAAATTTAAAATAAAATTACAATGGGAAATTGATTTGGAGCAGCCATGGTGGGGATTGGTCCCCGGGCTGCGGGATTTGGACATGGAGAGGTCATGGGTGATGGCCTCGGGCAAAAGTTGCCCCTTTCAAAATTTGGGTATGCCGGCCAGCTGGGGGGCTGTGATGGCGAGATTTGGACGTGGGTCCAGCCTTGGGTGTCGAGGTACGACCTGGGTCCCACGGGGGGTCTGGTGGAGTGTGGCGTCCCTTGTCCGTCGGGGCGCCGTCCGAGCTGGCGGCTCGGGCCGGCAGGGTCACCGGACCCTGGTGGGGGTTAAGACCTCCAGGGAGGTCCGAGGTGGTTTCTCAAGCCTGGGATGGCATTTATTGAGGACCACTAGGGGGAGGTGTTGTGGGTCGCGCTTTGGTGGTGGCACTGCGGATGGCCAGCTTGGGCCTGATGTAGTGACCACCCGGGCATGCGACCTGACCCCCTCTCCCTGAGACTTTGGGACAACCAGCATGTGGTGACCTGGCATGGTGGTTGGTCTATGGACGCGGGTCAAACCGAATGGACAGGGATGGAGATAGCCTGCCGGACAACCATTGGGGCATCTGTGGAACGTGATGGTGTGAGTGACCTTCCACAGATGCTCCGTTATGATTTATGGACTCTCGGGTTGGGAAGAGAGCCATGGGGATGTGAATCGGGAGATGTGTAACGAGCCGAGCATATGGGCCATGCTCGGCTGGCATGTGTATGGCAAAGCATCCTTCTTTGGTGAGGTTAGTGAAATGTGATAAATGGTTGGCATGGGTAATCTGTGGGTTAGATGCAAATTTAAGGGTGGATTTTGAAATGTCATGGTGGACACTGTACAGTGACGCCATTATTGATCCAGGTGTGCAGACCAAAGTGTTGGAGGCTGTGATGAAATTAATAGGGTAGCAAGACACAGCTTTCAACTGGTTGCGGGGGCAACTGTGCTGATATTTGGGACGCGGGATGATGGGGATGTAGTTGTGTAGCCTGAGGGTCAATGTGGTGCTGTGCGTGTCCGAGGTGTGTGGACCATGTCTTCTGGGTGGGTCTCCTGGTGGAGCATGGCTGTTGACTGGACCTTGGTGTGGTCAAGTGTGGGTGAGCACTGGGGGGCTGCAGTTCTGTAGTCGGACTGGGGGATGATGGGGAGGTGCAGGGGACGTGGCTGTAGGGATGCCACGCACTGCGACCGTGCCCCCAGGGCCGAGGTTGTGTGTGTGTTGTGGCAGCAAGTGCTCACCACATTGGCCAGCTGGGGCTGCTGCAGCTGTGTTCCTCGCAGGGGGGCCGAAGGATGGATGGTGGGTCGCACCCTTATGGACACTCATGGGCCATGTTGGCGTTTTGACTGCTCACCTTGTCCCGGTGACCCTTGCACGGTAGAGGTGCAGAGCTGTCGTGGCCACAGGTAGTTGTGTAGTGATGATCACCGTTGGATGCGGATCCACATACCTGCCAGTGTAGTGGGGACAAAAGAGAAATTTGGAAGTATTTGGTAGGCCCAATGTGAAATTTTGGGAATTGTATGGGTGGATGACACTCTTGGACCTAACCAACCTGCAACTACCTGCACTTGAGGTGAGTGTTTTGAGGAGTACTGTCCCAGGCTTCAGGATTTGCTTTGGAAATTGGGGACATGTAAATTGGAGTTGGGAGGCGGGTGAGAGTGATGACATGGCCGGTGAGGGGATGGAATGGGAGCCACAGTGTCTTGTGGGTGGCGTATGTTTTTGTATTGTGGTTAGGTGTTTTGATGTGGTCGTGAGAGTGGAACCTGGAGAGTGAGTGATGATTATTGGAGATAATGAGGGGCGATACTTGTGCTTTTGGAAATGTGCTTTTGGAAATGTGTGATGGTTTAAATGTGAACTGGGGGATTTCACATGTGGCAGGCCATGGCAAGCCTTGTAACACCTTTTACACCAAGAATTGTACTGAATTGTGCTGAGTTGTGTGGAGAATTGAATGGCAGCGGGGGAGGAAGTGTGTTTTGGGGTCTTGTGGGTGGGGAAGGTGTGTGTGTCCGCAGGTACAGAGCAAGCTCTGAGGAGCGATGCCTGCGGGCCCCCCCTCTGCGGCAATTACCCCTGGCAGCCGGTGGTAACTGGAAATTGGAGCTCGTCGGTGGAGGGTCTGGTTGGGCGCCGCGGGGTGAGGAAGTCCCCCGGTGACCCGTGTTGCTGCGCGAAAGCAGGAGGCAAAGGAGCCTGGTGTGTGTGGAGACCCTCACCGGCGAGGTAACGGCGGCAAGGGGCTGTTGGGCTGTCACGGGCCAAGAGGTAAAGGGGGGGGGGGCAATGAACTTGTAAGTCGGTTGACTTGTTTTTGGGACTGCGGGCACCACAGCCTGATGCGCCCCCACCATCTTTTTGTGCGGTACCTCCCCGCTGCCTAGTTGAGGAATGCACACACACGTGAATGACATCAATGCCATGGTCCTGCAGGGGGTGTATTGAAATAAGTGCTTTGTTGATTTTTGAAATGCCTTGATGACCTATGGAATGAGAATGAGTGGTTAAGGGGTCTGTGTTGCATGAATGTGGGCGAAATGCACCGAGCCGTGTCACTCACCTGTAACATCTGGACAGGGCCGTGGAAATTTAGGGGGATGCATTGGGGATGGCCCCGCAGGTAAGGTTGTGTCTTGTGGCATCCACCGGGGGACGCGGTCTGTAGACCGGGGTATGTACAAAGGTTAGAGTTTTGAGTTTGGAAAGATGGTTAAGTTTTGTGGTTAAGTTAGTGTTGTGTGTTGTTGTTTCCTCCCTCCACAGGAACAACGAAGAAAATGTACATACTTGCATGATGGTTAAGGGGTTCAGCATGTTAAGGAAGTGTAGGTAGGTAGTCCGACTCACTTCCCACAGCCCTTCCTGATTTATTTCATAGGTTAATTAAGTGTGTGACAGTAAGTGTTAAGGCTGGAATGGTAGCGCCTGCGGTGAACCTTGCAGGAGCTACGGTTCCAGGGGGGGGGGGGGGGGCTGTGTTATGAATTTGGTAGAGCAATATCTAGAGCTAGGTAGATCTGAATAGGTAGGTATTCGGCTGTCGTGACAGGGACTCTACATGTAATAAGTTCTTGATGTTTAGGCGTTTGTCGGGGTAAGATGTATGATTGTGGATCTACCTGGAGGTCCGAGTGTTAAATAGTGAGGGATTAAAGGTAACGCCCCTGTGAGTCTCACCTGGTAGTCAAACCTTTGTCCATTATGGCACTGCAAACCACATAAACATTAGTTAGGTCCTTAGCGCAACATTAAATAATTCCCTTTCCCTGACATTGACTTCGTAATAAATAGACAGGAAACCAGGCCAAAAACACCGCCACGGTTGGCCGCCGCCGTTCGCACCTCAAAGGCCTACCAACCTCGCTGGCACGTGTTACACAACGACCGCGGGGGGGGGGGGGGGGGGGTCGCGGACGGGAGATGTCAGGAGTCGCATGCCGCAGAGGGCGTGACCTGGGCGAGTTGGGAGGCTGTGATTGGCTGAGGAGTGCGCCAATGTGACGTCATCGGCCACCAATATATGCGACGGTCGGACGCCATTTCGTGGCAGACGCAGGCAGATACGGCAGACGCAAGCAGACGCGGGCAGACGCAGGCAGTCCAGAGAGTACACAGGGAGTTCGTTGGAGCACACAGTCGACGCGGAGACACAGTTGGTGGAAAAAGCTCCCCGAAGACAGTTGGTGGAAAAGCTCCCCGAAGGCAGTTGGTGGAAAAGCTCCCCGAAGGCAGTTGGTGGAGAGTTCGTTCACACACCGAGCACACCAAGCCCACAGAGCACGCGGCAGTTCGCAGCAGTTCGTTGCAAGTCGAGCCCTCCGTTGAACCATTGGTGCACGGGCCTTGTGGAGATCGTCCTCGTGTGAAGCTGCTGGCCACGCGTCGGACGCGTGGTGCTTGGAGCGGGGCCTCGTAGAGCTTGGAGCGAAGGACCTGGTGGTGTGCGATCGGGCCAAAAGGAGCGGTGTTGGACGGCCGCCACCAAGACGACGAAAGACAGATAAGCCGCATCCGCGTACATTTGAACGACGTGACGTGTTATTTTTGTATTCATAATCTCCCTCGTATCGTGTTTGCTGTCAGTCGTGTGGGGACGTCCCGATTTAGAGTTATTAGATTTACCGGCGCGGCTTTTTCACTGTATTACTATTCGATAATAAATCCTTATATTATTTTCTATATATATATCTGAACGCAGTTTTCCTGGGTGTTTGATTTTAATAGATAAGGTTGCGGAGCCTTCGCTGTGTCCCGCCATTCCGCGCGTTTGTGTTGAACTTGAATCCGCAATTGAGTTTCGCCTCGGGAGTTAAAGTCTCGCAAATCGGCCATCCGTAACTGTGGTGTTAATCACAGTTGCGTAACTATATATATATATATATATATATATATATATATATATATATATATATATATACATACACATATATACATTGAACTTGCCTATCTATAGCATATTTTGCATTAATATTTTGGCTGTATGGATATGGATATGTTAGCGGAGCAGAAAAATATATATATGATAAAATTGATTTTGCTGTCTGTGATTACTCATGGGAAATCTGGTTTTACATCCCATAGAAAAGACTGTGTTCTTCATGTTGCAGCGCTTTCTTTTGGCACTGCACCAGACGCTGGGTGTCTCGTCCATAATTGGCTATGAAACACACATCACGTATGTGGTTCAGCCATTTGTGAACAAGAAAAGGCTGCCTCCATAAAAAAAATCCTGCGAAATATATATACTCAAGCTGCAGTTGTTGCTTAATCGTGTATTCTTGCAAGAATGTTAAATATACTAATTTGCAAAGTGAAAAATTTAGCAATCATGGCCCGTAATTCGAATTGAAATTTGATCTTTATTTCTCTTTACAAATTCCCTTTTTATCTTTCCAATGCTTCGAATGCAAGCGGAGTTTTTTAAAATAGTGAAGTAGCATTTATGAATGCTGTGTGATCTGATGAAGTGAATTATACACTTTTCGTCTACGCCTACCTGCTACTTACTTAATGGCTCCAATTATTCCCACCTTGTTGTGGGGTTTTAGGTCCAAGTGGTTCACGAACCAGCTGGAAAGGCCTGCCGTTTGACTACAGGTGGCAGGAATTCGTAATTTGTTCAGGCTATCGGCCTTGATCAAGGGCTGTCAAAATAGCCTCTAGGTATGTGCATTCACCTTTGAGCTGTCTTGCCCCGGTTCAAATCTCAAACCAGCTATAAACTCAACCTGGGGTGTCCATGCAGGGTGATACATCAATGTGTGTGCCATGCCTTGGATGGTCATTAAACTGGGTGTCCCGTCTGCCAGCATTAGTTGGTGGACGTTCAGTATCCCATGGAATTTCCTTTATCACTTTTTCAAATATATTACCTTCTAATTTTAAGAGTTGTATAATGCTCACATTTGGTGGTCACCATTACACGTTGAGGCAAACTTGGACCAAAATTAGAAACCAAACCTTCATTGCTCCTGTATATTTTGAAGATTTTTTTTAACCCTTGTTTGTTCTCATTTTTTTTAAAGCGGCTTTAATTGCTTGTTTGTTCCGGAAAGGCAATGGCAAATCACCAAATGGCATACATACATATACAGAGTATGGTACATAATAATCAGTAGTTTGTTTTCAGTTGAGATAATAATTAAATATTACACTCTCCAACTAATTTTGGCCATGCATTTTCACAAAGCTTGCCACTGTTGATGGAGACGTTTTTTGTTTTCAAAAATAATAATGCGTTAAATGAGTAATTATTAAATTATTGTTCGAAATATTTATATGGCCGGCGGCCATATAAGCGGAGTTGTTTAAAATACTCAAAAGGTCAGTACCTTTTGAGTGGGCGCACTCATCACTGAGCTGTCTAGCCTGGGCACGAATTTCAACCCAGCTCTAAATAGTTGCCATGTTGTTTTGCATGCAGGGCAACGCTTCAATGTGTGTGCCATCCCAGCACTGGTTGATGGATATTAAAGATCCCAAAGATCTTGCACAAAGAGTTGTTAGGCGACAACAAGGCGACTTATTGCCGAAATCCTGAACGAGCTACAAATTCCTTCCCAAATCACCTTCAGTCCTGATTAGTAGTAGTAGTAGTAGTAGTAGTCGTAGTAGTAGTCGTAGTAGTAGTAGTCGTAGTAGTAGTAGTAGATATTTATGAGGATTTTTATCTCCGCCACCAAAGGTGGATGGAGGTTACGTTTTCACCCCTGTCTGTCTGTTTGTCTGTGAACAAGATATCTCAAAAGGTTGTGGACGGATTCGGACGAAATTTGGAAGAGAGGTAGTGTATGTGACGAGGACGAAATGATTAGATTTTGGTGAAGATCCGGATTCGGATCTGGCTCCTATAATTTTTTAAAAGTGATTCTTCACCATTGGGAGATAGGGCCAAAAACGATGCGTTGCAGGATATCTGGAAAAGTTCTGAACGGATTTGGATGAAAGTTGGTGGGATGATTGCCCTTGGGATAAGGAAGAATTGATTATTTTTTGGTGAAGCTCAGGATATTATTCTGGATCCAGGAAGTTTTTGAAGGATTGTTTACCATTGGAAGACAGAGCTCATTTTTTAAACATTATCTTCTATATATTCTATATTTAACATTGTGATATGAAAATAGTTTTCATATTTGTTGTAAATGTAGTTTAAACTCGTGGTTATGCGTTAGAGCGGTGTATTTTGTTAGCAGCGTCGTCTTCAAGGTTCTTTTTTATTTTCTAATAAAGACATATTCTGTCATTTTAAAACCACCAACGTGTGTATTAGGGTTCCCCGTTTCATAAAATGTATCGTTTGATACGTATAATGCATTAAAAGTGTTTTTTTTTATACCTCATAAGAGATATCAACATTTACCTCAGCGAATGTCAATCGCGGTGTCAGTGTTTGATGAACTTATAAAGACCTAGGTGAGTTTTAAGTGTGACAAGCATGTGCACGGGATTCTTCCCAGAAGAATGAGTGGTCGCATTAGCTTGTACGACTTAAAATGTACGAGTTTTGTTTTGACGTTTGGGCCAGTTTTACATGTTGTTTCCCTAATAAGGAAAGAAACGAACGTTTTTTCCTGGCTTACAATTTTATTTGAAGTCACACGTGCCTCAAAATACACTCACTTATATAGAATTGAACGCTGAATCCGAAAATGTAAGTGAAATTGCCTTGTTTTTTTTAACATTATCTTCTATATATTCTAAATATATATATATATATATCTGTGTAGTGTCTGTCTTGTGTTGTCACTGAACTACTCCCTCAAACTTTTGTGAAATCGTACTATTCCAACTTGACCCACGGCGGGAGTATGCGCTCTACTGAGTGGCGTTCTAGTTTTCTAAGTGATCCTTCACCATTGAGAGATCGGGTGAAAAGCGATATATAACATGATATTTAAAAAGTTGTGGATGAGTTATGATTAAACTTGGGGACGAGTCGGTTAGGTGACGAGAACAAGCCGATTAGATGTTGGTTCAGGTCCGAATCCAGATCCGGCCTCTCAGTGGAATACAAAACATAAACTGTTTAACCTGGCGGAGGTATGCTCTCTACCGAGTGCCCTTCTAGTTAAATGTGAGATACACCAAATATTTCATTTTACGATGCCTGGCGTATATTCTTCGGAAACTGGATAAAGACGAGCGCAGAAGCAATTATTTCTTCACCTGGAAATTTCTTAACTATGACACACCCATTCCCTGAATTGCTGTGATTTGCAGCCTCTCAAAAGCCTATAAATATTGATTTTCCTGAGTGGTATTTTTAAAATGAGGTTTATAGACAAACAGCCATAAATACGTACACGTATTTTAAAAGAGATTGTCCCTGGCTTGAGCGGAATTAAAAGTGTCAGGAAATTCTTGAGTGAGCTGCATTTGCAGCTTCTGTACGTCGTATCCATCTTTGGGCCTGATTTTTACTTGGTTTGAGCCTAAGACAGTGTCGCTTATGCATTTGTCTTCCACCTGCTTGACACCATGGTATTGGGAATTGTCATAATGAATTTGTGAAATTCTTTTAATTTGCATCATGTGCCTGTTGCTTGCTGTACCCTGTTCATCCAACATCAAGTATAACAACAACAACAACAACAACAACCAGAACAACAGGCATTTTAAGGCCATTTTCCCTGCTGGAGTGGGGGTTAGCCTTGCGGTCCCCATGACATCCCCTCATCCAACATCAAGTGATGGAGTTTTTTTCTCCTTTTAATAGAAAGATGCTAGAAAGATGCTAAAAAAAGAAAAAAGAAAAAAAAAAGATGATATGACAAACCTACATTCGGTTTTTTTACCTGAGCTAGTGATTGCGCACTCAGATTCCTTGATGTAGACATCATAAGACTTGAACTGTTTTCATTTTGACCTAGGTCGAAGCTGGTCTCCAAAGTCTAAACTTGAGTTCCACCTTGACATTCCTTACACTTCAGAAATATATGAAGAAAGCAAAATCTGATGAGCTGACTTTAAATCCAGTAAAGAAGACAGAATATCAACAGCATGTGTGGCAAATGTAAAAATACTCGGATGTATTTTTTAACATATATTGCAAAATTTTAGATTTACAATCGTCAGTTTAGTTCAACATGTTCATTCCCACTATTAGAGCTGAAATGAAAAAAAACCGATTTGAGTTGTAGAAGCCCCAGCTTGCATTCAGTGACGTCGGCAACAGCTGAAATTGACATATCCCAATAGGCCTCTTTGAGACCCTAGCACTACTCGGAAATCCCATATGAATAGGCGTCATTAGTGGAGAGGTTCCTGCTTTCCAGGTGGTGCATGCAACGGCAAAAAAAATTGCCGCAAGTATCACAAGGGACATTTGGTGCTGGGTAGAGGGAGAAGTGTCTGGGCCGTATCCCATATGGTCAGCCCTGCCAACAGCGTGCACCCTCCCCCAACCATCTCCTTCCGCACCCTCCCCCAACCATCTCCTTCCGCACCACCCTCCCCCTCCACTCCATCCCACCGCTCTCCCTCTTGCTCCTTGAACATCTTGCCTCCAGTGTATCGCAGTTTAAGGCTCCCAGAAGCTTCATGCTTCAAACCAAGCTCTTCTTCCACCCCTCCCCCATTCCCCAATTCTGTTTTTGGCAGAAACAGTGTTTCAGGATTCCACCTGCACTCACTCTGGTTTAGCCAAGGGCTATGACTGATTAACATGCTGTTCTCATTATCATGTTTGTTTTACTTTCACATGCCTACCCATGTGTTTGTCAATGGAGACTTTTGTCTGCTTTCTACCATTTTCTTACTTGGGAAATACTCCTGGGTCCTGTGCGGTTCATAAAAATCAGTGTTTTATTTCTCACTTTTATATCCACATAAAGGCATCAACTATATGCTTTCCCTCATTGCCCTCGCCTGAGAAGAGGGTATTCGATTTGAGTCCGTTTGTTACTTGGCAAAAAAAACGTTTTTTTTTTTGCAAGTATGTTGATCACTCCGGTTTGTGTGTGTGTGTGTTTGTGTATGTGTGTGTGTGTGTGTCTGTCTGCTCACTTATACCTGCCTACAGGTCACAATTTGAAACCGATCTTCACAAAACTTCACCAAATGGTAGAGTTCGTGGTCCGACGAAATCCTATATATTTTGAGGTCAAAAGGCCAAAAGGTCAACATAGGGCAAAAGGTCAACCACTTTTTTTCAAATTTCTGAAATCCTCAATATTAATCCGATTGACTTGAAATTTGAATAGGACTTACATATCAGCTAACTGAATTCAACCACTAAGTATTTTTGAGATCGGCGTAGGCCAAAAGGTCAACATAGGCCAAAGGTCAACCACTTTTTCACATTTCTAAAATCCTCAATTTTCATCCGATTGACTTGAGATTTGAATAGGATTTACATATCAGCTTATTGAAACCAACCACC
Organism: Myxine glutinosa; assembly: GCF_964187855.1. Taxonomy (NCBI): domain Eukaryota; kingdom Metazoa; phylum Chordata; class Myxini; order Myxiniformes; family Myxinidae; genus Myxine; species Myxine glutinosa. Next base: position 69,603,993 of record NC_136267.1, read on the forward strand.
AACTATTTTTGAGGTCAACATAGGCCAAAAGGTCAACATGGCCGGATTTCTAAAATTGTAAATTTTCATCCAATTAACTTAAACTTTGAAGACGATTTGCATATCGGGTCACTGAATTCTACCACAAATTATTTTTGAGGTCAAAACGATGCTCTACTGAGTGCCATTCTACTTTGTTCTGTTTTGCCTAGTGTCACTCCATGAGTGATTTTTCATGTCTGTTTGTTTGTCCGTACAGAATAAATATGATTTTCTCTGCAACCGTTGGTCCGATTGTCAGTAAATTTTCACCATAGGTGCAACTCCACCTGTAGAATCTTTTGATGCCATAGGTCACGTGGTTCGGCCGCCATCTTGGAAAAAAACGAAAAACAATGCACCTCTACATCTCCAAAAGGACTGAATAGAAAAAATTGAGACATGGCTCATTGTAAAGAACTCTCCATGTGGAATAAAATATATTAATGACGATGTCATAGGTGCCTCCATTATGACGTCATAATTCGACGTACAAAACTTCATCCTATCAAGATGAAATTTCTTGAGCATAATCTAGGAATAAATTAGTGTAGAAAAAAATTAATGATGATGTCATTGGTCACGTGGTTCGGCCGCCATATTTGTTTTGACACAAAAGCCTTAAAACCACTGAAAATACATCCTGGCGAGGGTATGCAATCTCTGATTGCTCTTTCTTGTTTATCAAAGCATTTGGCCATGCCTCCATACATTTGGCTACCGTAAATGTATTCATGGTGTAACTGACCACAACCAATTGTTTTTCTATTATATTCATTGTTACCTCTGCCAACGAAGGTGGATGGAGGTTATGTTTCCAACCCTGTCTGTCTGTCTGTCTGTTTGTTCGTCTATGAACAGGATATACCAAAACGTTGTGGACGGATTCAGATGAAATTTGGTGGAGAGGTTGGGTGTGTGACAAGGATAAAATTATTAGATTTTGGTGAAGATCCGAATCCGGATCTGCATCTGAGAATTTTTAAAGTGATTATTATCTCCGCCACCAAAGGTGGATGGAGGTTATGTTTTCAACCCTGTCTGTCTGTCTGTTTGTCTGTCCGTTTGTGAACAAGATATCTCAAAACGTTGTGGACGGATACGGACGAAATTGGGCAGAGAGGTAGCATATGTGAAAAGGAAAAAATGATTAGATTTTGGTGAAGATCCGGATTTGGATCCGGCTAGTATAATTTTTTAAGTTATTCTTCACCATTGGGAGATAGGGCCAAAAACGATACATAGCAGGATATCTCAAAAGGTTGTGGACAGATTTGGAAGAAACTTGGTGGAGAGGTTGTGTGTGTGACAAGGACAAAGGAGATTCGATTTTAGTGAAGATCTGAATATGGATGCAGATATGAGCATTATTTAATTTTATAGGTGATTCTTCACCATTGAGTGATTTGGCTAAAACCAACATATATCAGGATATCTCAAAAAGTTATGGACGAAATTTGGTGGACAGCTTGAGTGTGTGAACTGGATGAATCGATTCAATTTTGGTGAAGATCCGGATCTGGGTCCGGCTAGTATAATTTTTAAAGTGATTCTTCACCATTGGGAGATAGGGCCAACCACGATACAAAGCAGGATGTCTCAAAAAGTTGTGGACGGATGATTTTGATGAAATGTGATTTTCTTTATTGTAATTTTCTGGTCGACTCTGGGATACAAAATGTAAACTGTTCACCTGGCGGAGGTATGCTCTCTACAGAGTGCTGTTCTAGGTCACTATTGAGTGATTGGGCTAAAACTGATATATAGCAGATTGTCTAAAACCGTAATGGACGGATTGGGACAAACCTGTTGGACAGGTTGGGTGTGTGACAAAGATGAATCGATTCGATTTTGGTGATGACCCAAATCCGGATCGAGATACCATAGTTTTAAGATTTTTCTTCCTGTCCGGATCCAGTCCGGCCTATCAATGGGAGGATGCAAAATGTAAACTGTTCAGACTGGTGGAGGTATGTGCTCTATCGAGTGCCATTCTAGTTCAATGTTTTGTACCTGATTCCATCACTTTGTTTTAAGAATGACCAATTTATTCATAAGTGGGATAGCCTAATCAATGCGAAGATACCCAGCAAGAACAATTATTTGGTCAAACAACTTGATCCCTTATAACTTAACGATCCGCTTTATTTGTATTCTTCTCCATCTAAATGCGTTACATCAATAACTTACCGATCACACCAATCTCTATCAATTTTGAAACTACGAGCACACTCATTCCCTCCGGGAGCGGCAGGAAGCATCATTCCTCTCTGGGGTATATAGATTACAGTAGATCTACGGTCAGACCTCAAGAACATTGGGGGTGTTTTTTATATTTACCAAGTTTATAGTAGGACGCTCACCAAGTGGTTTAAGCATTCGAGCAAGCACTCCATTCAAAACCTTTGATAAGGAACGGCTGGCTTGGCAAGCGCTAGCTAGCTGCTTGGTAATGGAACACACCCTGGGTTTTCTCCTTTTCAGTTTTGTGTTAAACAGCAGGAGCGATTGTTTCAAAAGGTAATCAAATGTGTTTGTGGTTTATAATAAGTTTACTTCTGGAAGAGGTGCTCTCATGAAACAGCACAACAAAAGGATTTAGGCAGCTTGTGATTTTGTTTTATTTTTATTATTTTGCAGAGTTGCAATTTATTGTAAACGAAATTAGAAAGAGAAGAAACGTATGTAGAACAAGTACAGATACATTCAAAGTACACCACCCCCGTGCCAAATAAATAAGTAACATCCTCCAGCACGGCATTGCCGGGACACCTTTGACGCCTGGCAATGCTGCCGTGCAACACATAGAGACAGTGTTGGGAGGGAGAGGTGTACAATAATTGATTGATTAATTGCATAATTAAAATCAATAAACAATAATTGTAAAATAATTTTTTAATCAATTGGCTAATAGCATACCTCAACCACCAGTGTTTCATCTGAAGCTGCAACCTTTTGGAATTTAATTAAATAAGTCATTAATCGAATTTTTTTTATTGATTAATTGACTAATCAATAAATTATAATTAATCAATTAATTGATTAATCAATAAATCTAAAATATCCTTTAGAGCCACATCACTTGGTCATTGTCATGTCCAAATATCAGCTTCCCAGCTCAAAAGGTGCCTGAGATATTGCCCAGATGAGAAAGAAAATAAATAAGTGATTAATAAATCGATAATAATTAAGTAATTAATCAATTAATGGATTAATCAAAAAACAAAAATACTGTTTTTGCCAAAGCACTTGCTCACTATTGTGCCAAAATTTCAGCCTCCTCGCTCAAAGGATGGCTGAGATATCGCCCGGACAAGCAAACAAACAAACAAGGAAGAAACTCCCCCCCCCCCCCCCAAAAAAAAACCGGAACTGAGTACTCCTTTTCAGTGTGCTTCATCGCCGGGCCCCCTTCGCTGCATGGCGATGACGTCATGCAGTGCCTGTGGATGGAATAGGAAAGGAGTGGTGTACAATTATTTTTGCAACAACTCGCTTTTGTGTGATACTGTATAGTTTACTTGAAAGAGTTATAGTTCAAGTAGAGGATCTTTTTTTTTTTTTTTGTTCAAGGAATATTCCATTTGAGTCAGTTGAAGGCTGTAAATGTGTAAGTTAAATTGGCAAATTATTGTTTGTATTTACAGAAACAAATTCCTTAATGTTAAGGGGGAAAATGACCAAATTAAAGAAAAACTCAATGGCTTCTATAATTGGCTTGTACAATGGGCATGCAGAACGACTGCTGCCAACAAATAGGGAAAAAATTAAAAAGCGAAATCAAAATGAAGCAATTACCACAAGCAAATTGATAGTACTTAAGCAGTAATGAACAAGAACAGAAATAATACAGGATAGATGAATGGATGGAAGAAATCGCTGCTCAATTACACTCAGTGTAAATGTTGGTTCAAAAAGAAAATAAATGATTGTTGATATGAGGTTTAATTTTGCAAACATTCTGGCCAGATTGAGTGAGAAAGGACTGGAAATAAAAACATCATGGAGGAAATTAAAATGAGGAGGAGATGTACTGGGCATGTAGTGCATATGGAAAACGCCACCATCACAAAAAGAATGAAGCGCTGAAAGAATGAAGGTCGGAGGGTCAGACGCCACAGAGAGACCTTGCAGCATACCGTGGTAAAGGAGCTGAGGGTGCTAGAAACCACCTGGATAGTGATCAGTCAGTGGGCCCATAATAGACAAAAGTGGCAGAGCTCCTCAAGAGACTCCATATGCCATCAGGCATGACAGGATCTTTATTAAGCATGCAAGACATGGGGATTCATTCAATTACATGATTTAAAAATCAAGATGAGCAAGACTAAATATTAGACACAGAAACACCCCCTCCCCGAATCTCCCCAAGCCTATCCTCGCCCCTCCACCTACCTTTTCCTTCTCCTTCTTCCATTCCAATGACAGCTGACACAAATTAATCAACGTAGTAAGCTTGGACTTTAAGATGATGCTGGAAATCTTGTTCAGCCATAAAGCTGACGTCTCGTTGACCAAATGATGTGTGTACTCTGCGATTTGCTGTGCCACAGAGACCATTCAGTAAATGGGCAAGACTCATTTTTATATCACTCAAATTCAAGAAGTGTCAGTTTGTTTGTTTGTTTTACTTCTCTGCACTATCTAAAATTTAATACCTAATATAAAAAATAAAGCTCTTTCTAACCACTCACTGGCTGATATTAATGTTCGGTACCTTCCTGGTGTCGAAGAAAGCTGAAATTTGATGTGCCGAGGGACATAGAAGCCGGTACACTGGGACAAATCACAGAACCATCAGAAAATGTCCATGAATGAAAAAAAAATGAAAGGCATCCATAAAACAAAATAAAACTCAATAGATATCTAGCATTTGAAAATTGTAATTTCTATAATTGTAAAATGTGAAAGAAAAATCTGAATGAAAATTTACGTAAAAACCATAAATGCATCTGGAAAATAAATAAATAAACCTCAATTGATATCTAGCAGAAGGTCAGTGATGCTTGACTATAATCATGAAGCTTCTATTTATTATGAATCTACACACAAAGCATGGTTTGTTAATGTTGACACAATGTGTAAGCATACCCCACGAGTATATGTGTGTGTATATATATATATATATATATGTGTATATATATATATACATATATATGTATATATATATATATATATATATATATATATATATATATATATATATATATATATATATATATATATATATATATATATATATATATATATATATTTGTTGTTTCTCTTTAACGGCCACTATTATCCCACCTGTTGGGGTCAGTCAGAGGAAGCCTGGTCCAAGTCTTTCACAAACAGGCCTGACATTCGCCTAGTTAGGGCAGGAATTTGGAATTTGGCCATAGTGCCGGCGATACTCGCCTACTTTTTCTGAAAGACACCATGGGATCTTTAAAATCCACCAACCCATGCTGGCAGACGGGATTCCTAGTTTAACATCCGCACACACATTGATGAATCACCGAACTGACAGTTTATAGCTGGGTCGGGATTCAAACCCAGGCTAGACAGCTTGGAGGTGAGTGTGCGTACTTCTAGGCCATCCTGTCAGCATTATATACACACACATACAGTCACGTGAAAAAGTAAGTACACCCGATGTAAAGTTTTGACTTTTTCAACATATTTCAACATACAGATATTTGATCTTCATTTCAACAATATTGATAGATAAAGGTGATATAATATAACAAATATCATGAAACATTTACATTTTGTAGTCCATTGTATAATTTAAAGAAACATAAATGCAAATTTCGCATGTGGAAAAAGTAAGTACACCCCTACATTTATCACTACTTCAAATACCTAAAATTAGAATCAGGTGCACCAGCTCAGGTGCAAATGATTAGAACATCGTTAGAGAGGATCTTGGAGGAACCTGTATTATGTAAACCTCAGACATTTATTTGGTTTGCTCTTTGTTGTTGAAGTGTGCGGCATCACCATGCCTAGATCAAAAGAGCTCTCTGATGCCTTCAGAAAGAAGGTTATAGTGCCTACGAGTCTGGGAAGGGATTTAAAAAGATCTCCAAACAATTTGAAATCAATCTTTCGACTCTGGAAGATCATCTACAAGTGGAGAAGATTCCAAACGACTGCCAACTTGGTCAGGCCAGGCCGCCCCAGCAAGTTCAGCCCGAGAGCAGACCGCAAGATGCTGAAAGAAGTCTCTAAGGACCCCAGAATGTCATCACGGGACCTACAGGTAGCTCTTGCCACTGTTGATGTCAAAGTGCACGAGTCTACCATTAGAAAGAGGCTGCACAAATTTGATCTACACGGGAGGTGTGCCAGGAGGAAACCTTTGCTGTCCAGAAAGAACATCAGGGCAAGACTAAAGTTTGCCAATGAACACCTCGGCAAAGACCAGCACTTCTGGAACAATGTGCTCTGGACAGATGAGTCAAAGGTAGAGCTATTTGGCCACAGTACCAGAAGACATGTTTGGCGAAAACCAGAAAGAGCATTTGACCACAAGAACCTGATACCAACTGTAAAGCATGGTGGTGGAAATATTATGGTTTGGGGCAGCTTTGCTGCATCAGGGCCTGGGCAGATCACCATCATATAATCTACTATGAATTCTTCATTGTACCAGAGAGTGCTTGAGGATAATGTGAGGCCACCTGTCGGAAAGTTGAAGCTCAACCGAAGGTGGACCTTGCAACATGACAATGATCCTAAACATACCAGTAAATCCACCAAGGAATGCCCGAAAAGAAAGAAATGGTGGTTTCTGGAATGGCCAAGTCAAAGCCCGGATCTAAATCCCATCGAATCCCATGCTTGAAACGAGCTGTGCATGCAAGAAACCCCTCAAACATCGCAGAGCTGAAAGAATTCTGCATGGTGGAGTGGGCAAAAATTTCTCCCAGTCGATGTCAGAGACTGGTAGACAGTTATAAGAAATGCCTACTTGAGGTTGTTTCTGCCAAAGGGGGGCAATACCACCGATTAGAGCCACGGGTGTACAGTGATCCCTCGTTTATCGCGGGGGTTACGTTCCAGAACCCCCCGCGATAGACGAAAATCCGCGAAGTAGCGACCATATTTTTATTTTATTATTTATATATATTTTAAAGCTTTATGACCCTCCCCACACTCTTATTAACCTTTCCCACACTCTTATTAACCTTTCTCACACTTATTAACCTTTCCCATACTCTTATAAACACTTCCTATACTCTTAAACACTTTTTACACTCTTAAACATACGTAATTTTAACAACATATAAAATTCTAATGGGTACTCAGCATTGAAGATACTACAAATTGCGTGATGAAGATGATTATGAATTAGCTGTGCAGTACTGATGACGATGAAGGTGATGACGATGATGAATGTACTGCACAGCCAGAAAGAGCATTACAGCTCCATGCTATGCGCGGGAGATACAGAGAATGATGCTATGGTCGCTGAGCCAATCAGAGCCCAGGATACAGAACACCATGCTCTGGTTGGTCGCCTCTAATCCATCAGCCAGTAGCGTGCCGTGTACGAGCTCACGTGGGTAACTAGCGCAAGTGGAAGCTGTCGCATCTGCGTTTTCCATACGCACGACTTTGTCTCTTTGTCTACTCTTCTACTGTACACTATGTACAGTATTTTATTTCTTGTAATATGTTTTAATTACTGTATTTTTCTTATTTTTTTACGTTTTTTAATTTTTTAGGCTAGAAAATGCTTATTTTACCGCAAAAATAATTGAAATCTAAAAAAATAAAAATACCTATAGGCCGCAGAATCCCGCGATATAATGAAAAATCCGATATATAATTTTACATATACTAGCGAGAAAAACCCGCGATGTACCGAAGCCGCGAAAAGTGAACCGCGATATAGCGAGGGACGACTGTACTTACTTTTTCCACAGGAGGAAATGGCATCTCTGTTAATTTTTTGTTGAATAAATTATTGCAAAGTCAATTTCTGATTGTTTTTTGTTCAATTAGATCACCTTTATCTATAGATACTGTTTAAATGAAGATCAAATATTGATATGTCCACATATGTTAAAAAGATTAAAAAAACATTTCATGGGGTGTACTTACTTTTTCCACATGCGAAATTTGCATTTATGTTTATTTAAATTATACAATGGACTACAAAATGTAAATGTTTCATGATATTTGTTATATTATATCACCTTTATCTATCAATATTGTTGAAATGAAGATCAAATGGCTGGATGTTGAAATATGTTGAAAAAGTCAAAACTTTAGATGGGGTGTACTTACTTTTTCACGTGACTGTATATGTATATACAGTGCATTCAGAAAGTATTCAGACCCCTTCACTTTCACATTTTGTTGTGTTGCAGCCTTGCACTGAAATCGTTTAAATTCATTTTTTCCCTCATCAATCTGCACTCAATACCCCATAATGACAAAGAGAAAACAGGATTTTAGAAAGTTTTGCAAATTTATTGAAAAGAAAAAAACTGATATATCACATTTACATAAGTATTCATACCCTTTGCTATGACACTTGAAATTTAGCTCAGGTGCCTCCCATTTCTCTTGATCATCTTTGAGATGTTTCTTCACCTTGATTGGAGTCCACCTGTGGTAAATTTAATTGATTGGACATGATTTGGAAAGGCACACACCTGCCTATATAAGGTCTCACAGCTGACAATGCATATCAGAGCAAGAACCAAGCCATGAGGTCGAAGGAACTGCCTGCAGAGCTCAGAGACAGGATTGTGTCGAGGCACAGATTTGGGGAAGCCCACAAAAAATTTCTGCTGCATTGAAGGTTCCCAAGAGCACAGTGGCCTCCATAATTATTTAATGGAAGAAGTTTGGAACAACCAGGACTCTTCCTAGAGCTGGCCGCCCGGCCAAACTGAGCAATCGGGGGAGAAGGGCCTTGGTAAGAGAGGTGACAAAGAACCCGATGGTCACTCTGGCTGAGCTCCAGAGATCCTGTGTGGAGATGGGAGAAACTTCCAGAAGGACAACCATCACTGCAACACCCCACTGATCTGGGCTTTATGGCAGCGTGGCCAGACAGAAGCCAAACCGTTCAATCTTGGTTTCATCAGACCACATAATCTTGTTTCTCACAGTCTGAGAGTCCTTTAGGTGCTTTTTTGCAAACTCCAAGCGGGCTTTCATGTGTCTTTCACTGAGGAGAGGCTTCCGTCTGGCCACTCTGCCATAAAGCCCAGATCGGTGGAGTGTTGCAGTGATTGTTCGACAGACACACAGACAGACACACAGACAGACACACAGACAGACACACACCCATGACGAATATAGTGGTCACTTTGTTTGATAACTCGTGAACCAATTATCCGAGCTGTATAACCAAAATGTATTATGCAGTATATGCGCATCAGAAGTCCGCATGTTTTGCTTCATGTATGCAACCCAGGTTTATATTCTATTTTCAGGAGCGATTGAGGCAGCAGTCTGTTTTCTATACATCACCAAAATTATAAAGGGATGTGGCAGAAGAATGTGTTGCACGCTTAGAACATGATAGCCCATAGGGCATGTACTCTGCTCGTAATAATTAAATTTCATAGAATTAAACTGAAAATCATCTTTATCACCTAATGCACCCAAAAGACGACGCCTTCCTTCGGGAGATGAGCCTCTGTCCCACTTGGGACGATTCATTTTTATTGTGAACAGAATGTCAAGGATTTTTTTTTCAATCTGATTCATTAGTTTCTCTTCTTGTTCATTTTAGTAATGCCAAGATAACATCCTTCCATCGCTCTTTGAGTGGTGATCTATTTTTGCTCCATATTCTTTGTTAAAGACCACATTTCACTACCATAGTCATTGCTGGGAGAACGCTCTGATTGTAAATTTCCTTTTCAGATACAAAGGCAGTTTGCTACTCCTGACATTTCTTAATTTTCCAAACTGCCAAAATAAAGGGATGTGTCAGATGAACGTGTTTTGGACGATTGAAACAAGATCACCCATAGGGCGGGTACTTTGCTTGTATTAATAAGTCCTGGCTCATGCTCTTTGCAAAGCTGTGCGGTGTATCACCACAAGTCAAATGTAATTTATCGACGAGAACTAATCCTGGAGGTGTCACCACTCTGATGCAGCATAGTCGACTGAAAGTTGAGGTGTGGGGTCTTTGATAAAAGTGTCTTCACAAAATAGAGTGAGATCTTTGACATTGACCAATGACCAGTGCTGACAGACTGAGTCCTTCGGTTTAATGTCTATCCAATTAACACTGCACGCATTGATGCCTCGTCCTGTGTATGAAACACCAGGATGATAGTTTATAACTCGGCTGAGATTCAAACCCAGGCTAGACAGCTCACATGTGAGTGCTGCATACCTTCAGGCAATCCTGCCAGCCCTAATTTCTATGTAGCAGATGAAAGTGCAGTCTTTATGCCGATGAACATGTTGAATGGAGATAACTTGGCCTTGGATAGGAAAATTGAGTCTTAGAGTCTGTAGCCAGGATATAGCTGTCATCTTTCAATTTTCGTTTTATGGAGAGACTTTTTTGTCCTTTTATTACAAAAGTATAAAAACCCAATAAATGATGATTCAAAGAAAACAATCACAACAGTTGCACAAGCATTTACATGATAAACAAATTATCAGAAAATAAACAAGCAAGTATTAAGGAAAACAACGACATAGTAAATACTAACTGACCCTCAGCTATTTTGCAAAATGCATCTCCCACACACCACTGCTTCTCAAAGAGTTGTACCTCAGAACAACAACAAAATTCCAGCTTCACTCTTGAAACACAGAGAGCTTTGAACATTTCCAAAACATCTGTACTATACGAATCATTCCGTATCTTTGATTTCCTGATCTTATATATCGCCAACTTGGCTTGCGCAAGAAAGAAATGAATTAAAATTGTTGTCGGGGAATTGAACCGCCCACTAGGGCCAAAAATAAAGGCAGGAAAATCAAAAACAAAGGAAAACCGTGCAATCAACATTTTAAAGAAAATAAATAAAGGAGTTAACCTGTCAGCGTACATACGCATGGGGCAAGGTTTCAGTTTGTCCACAAAATGGACATTGCCCACTTATCGCTTGAGAGAAGCGGTGAATTAGGGAATTTGTGGGTAAGATCCAATGAGCAATTCTCCATTGAAGATCCCCAACACGCTTCGGCACAGGCTGTTTATAGTACCACCTCCAAATAGTGTAAAGGGGAGGGTATTCGGCAGGACAGCAGGCCATCTACAGGGTACAGGGGAGGACAACGAAGGAAAAAGGATTTTAAAGCATTGCACATACGGGGTCTTTCGATTGCTCGCAGAAAAGGATAGAGAGCGGCCAAAACTAATCGGTTCCAAACTGAGAGAACGAGATAGACAAAGATTGGGGAAGGGTGGAGAAGATTCAGAGGTGGGTACGGGAGGGTTGCTTGCCCAGCCATTTGAGGCACAGTAGATGTGAAGCACTATTTTCAAAAATCTGTCAACTCTGCGATACGATCTAATGCCAACCGTCGAAGCCAGAGCGGTAGCACTGATCCACCTGTCATCGGTGGCGTTTCTCAAATGACACACTTTGTTACTGAGGCATTTATAAACTTTTGAATGAAGGTGGTTTCATTCACCCAACCACCAAATATAGAGTTATGAAATAATGGTTCGTTGAAGAACATGGATCAAACATACGTTGAGAGGTCATGGAGACAGGTAAAGGCTTGCCACACATTCAGTAGGCTTTGGTGAAAGGCAGGTAGCATCAATAGGTCTATCTTGGTTGAGTCCATCAGGAACAGCTCCTGTGCAAGGTCCAACTTCCCCACTTCACGTAAGATGCAGCTGGTAAGCTGTCTCCAGGCCAAACATGGTTCAAACAAGAAGCGCCATGTTGTTCGTAGGCGGAAAGACATGATGCGGCACTTGACATTGACCAGCCCTTGGCCACCCTCTGCAGTTGGTAAGTTTAGAATCTCTGGTCTCAGCCAATGCTTTCCGGACCAGAAGAAATGGGTGATGCATTTTTGTATGTCCTCCACCAGAGTTTTGGGCGGCTGCAGGGAAAGAACCTTGTACCATAACTTAGTGGTGACCAGACTGTTGATGACTAGTACCCTACCTCGGTAGGACAGTTGGCAGAGCACGTTCTTCCATTTCAGTAACAGTACTTCAATGTGTGCCAACAAGCCTTCCCAGTTATGCCTCACAAAATTCCCAGGGCCAAGGAACACCCCTAGGAACGTAATTCCATCTCTTCTCCACAAAAGATTGGCAAGGAGAGGAGGAGGGAGAGGAAATTAGGGGGTAGGTAGAGGGTTGAAGCCACAGCGCTTCTGTTTTTGTCCAATTTATCTTGGCCGATGATGCCCTGCTGAAGAGATCCAATGCACTCATCACCAAATCAACTTCTTCTGACTGTCTGCTGCAGACACAGATGTCATCTGCATAAGCAATGCTTTTTAAGGGGTGGGTTCCAAAAGTAACACCAGACAAGGATTTCCGAAAGGTATTTAAGAGGGGCTCAAGGGATAAAGTGTACAAAATTCCTGACAGAGGGCATCCCTGCCTTACCCCTCTCCCAACACAAAAGGGGGGTACAAGTTCATTGTTTATCTTTAAGATAGCCGATATGTTTGAATAACATAATTGTATATGGGATAGAAAGAGGTCCAAAACCAAAACATTTTTGCACTTCAAAAATATATGTATGAGAAACACAGTCAAAAGCTTTCTCCTGGTCAAGGAAGATCAAGCCACAACTTTCATAATTAGTCTCACAGATTTCAATAACATCTCGGCCAACAGATATTATCCCGAATATTGCGACCAGGAACACAATAAGTCTGGTCCATGTGTATAATGTCTCCCAGTAGGGGTGAGAGACGCAAGGCCAAAGCCTTTGAGAAAATGTTATAGTCGGTGCACAATAAGGACACTGGCCTCCACTGTGATATGAGCAATAAATTTCCTTTTTTAGGAAGCAAAGTAAGCACGGCTCTCCTGCAGCTCAGTGGAAGTTCACCCTTCTTCAAGCTCTCCAGGAAAACCAGAAGCAAATCAGGTCCAATCAAGTCCCAAAATTTCTCGAAGAACTCCACTGGCAGACCATCCAGGCCAGGTGATTTTCCTCTGTCCAGGCTTTTAAGGGCAACAGAAAGTTCCTCAAGTGTGAGCGGTGACTCCAGATCCGTTCTTTGCTTTGGAGTTAGTGTAACGACTCCATAAAACAAGTTCGGAACACGTTCTGCATCTATATCTGTTGCCTGGTAAAGTGAGGAGAAGAAGAGTCTTGCATCCTTCTTAATTTCTACAGGGTTGGCTGTGATTGAATTATCAGGACGTTTCAAAGCAGTAATTTGGGATTGAGGAAATTTTGTTTCTAAATCAAAGAAAAACCGGGTCGGAGAATCCAGGAGGTAAAGGTGCTGAAAGCGGTCTCATTAGCGCTCCTTGGGTTTGATTAGAAATTATACAAGTCAGGAGACGACGATGGTTCACGAGCGAGCGGTATTCAATGACAAAAGACGGACTATAACCGAAACAGGCCCGCAAATGTCAAAACGAAGGTTACTGACCTTGAAATGAGATAGAAAATAATGTATAATCAGTTATGAGGTTAAGTTAGCTACACAATACCGAAAATTTGGTGAAAAATGAAATGAAAAAAATAATAATAATAATGAAAAAAAAGAAATAATGAAAAAAATAAAAATAAAAATAATAATGAAAAATGAAAAATCGAGCTCCGCGGGGCTGGACACATGACGTTGACCAAACCAAATATCGAAACCCCTGTCAGATTCCACCAAACCCCTCGGAGAAGATGGAGCTTGAACTTGATTACCCCCTAAAAATACATCTTTTTCGGGCGTGGCTCCGCCCCCAATGGGCGCAATGTGCCCACTCTTGGCAGGACACAACTAGATCATGATATCAACCTCCCACCCAAGTTTCATCAAGATCGGATGATATCATCGGGTAGTTATACTGCGGACGGACACACACACACACACACACACACACACACACACACACACACACACACACACACACACACACACACACACACACACACACACACACACACACACACACACACACACACACACACACACACACACACACACACACACACACACACACACACACGACGAATATAGTGGTCACTTGACTCGTGAACCAATTATTAAGAAGAGACTTCTTCTCACATAGTCTTAGTTTATTTTGGGGGTAGGATGGGTTTTTTAATTTTTTTGAATCTGGAGAATCTCCTTCTCCAGCTCCACTTTCATTCTGCGTTCTTCCTGTGTGTTTAGAAAACAAAAACTGCTAACAGAAACTTCTAATTTGGACATTGGTGTTGTCCCACCACAATCGCTGGTCCTTAAAACTGGATTTGGAGCCTCTCAGATTGGACCACACCCTCTCAAAGGCATTCCTAATGGAGGGGTTATCTAATATGGAAATGTTTAGTTTCCAAAAAGAGTGGAGATTTGGAGATAACCCTACACGGTAACTCATGGTAATGAGGTGATGGTCGGAGAAACCAGACAGGGTCTGAAATGGGTCTGCAGGGTCTGCAGTAACTGAAATGTTTCAGTGGTGGGGGAGAGGTTGGCAAATGGCAAATTTATATAAAATCTATCAAGTCTGGCAAGGGCCACTTGATTATTGGCAACCTTACACAGGGTAAATTGATGGGTGCCTGGATTTTGTATCCGCCAGATATCTTGAAAACCAAAATCTCTTATTATTTTAGATAAAAGTCTGGCTGGTCCGGGGTGAGGTTCTGCGCCATTCCGATCGCACTCAGGTTGCAGGGTGCAATTAAAATCACCACCTATTATAATGCACTTCTGCAAGTCTAACTGCATCATGTGGAGTCGTAACCTGTCATAGAAGGTTCGTCGGTCTGTGCCCTTTGAAGGGGCATAGACATTTATTGAAGTAAAATTAATGTCTCCATCAACAAAATCCAGTGAAGCGAAGTGACCTGGGATTATTTCCTGAAATGAGTTGGAGCGGGCAAAAATATGGATTAACTAGAACGCCACTCAGTAGAGCGCATACTCCCGCCGTGGGTGGCCACTGCTGAGCCCTATCTTCCAATGGTAAAAAAATGCTTCAAAAAATTCCTGGATCCGGAATAATATCCTGAGCTTCACCAAAAACTAATCAATTCTTCCTTAATCCAAGGGCAATCATCCCACCAACTTCCATCCAAATCCGTTCAGAACTTTTCCAGATATCTTGTTCACAAACACACACACACACACACACACACACACACACGGACAACACGATCGAATACATTACTCCCTGGCGGGAGTAATTAGAAAAGCAACTCCTGCTGTACGAGAGGTTGAATCGCTAAAGTAGCCGGCCTTTTTCATCATTCGATTCCATATAGCGTGAGACGATGGAGTAGAGTGGGTTTCTTGTAAGAAAGCCAGATCTAGTTTCCGTTGCCTTACAAGGATGACCACTTGGAGCATCCTAGACTGGCTCACACCACCATTTATATTGCGGCTACCAAAAATAGCCATAGAGATGTAAAAGAGGTAAGGAAAGGGAAATATGCGTATCATCCTTTTAGTTCGTTTTTTGCCTTAGCAATGTGTTTCTTTAGCCTACTGCATTGGGGTTCCATGAAATTGTGGTCACTGGGTCGGTGAATAATACACCTTGCCGTTTCAATAAACCCATGTAGATCAGAAAAATGATCTTTTATTTCAATATATCTTTTTCTAAAAGTCTGGTTCAGAAACGAGTATTTGCGATGGTAAGGCGTTGGAATCACTGTATGTGGGGAATTCCTCAATGTCATAGGATTCCTCCTCAGACATGTCAGAAGCACTATCTGGGACCCCTGGCTCTTGAGACACCAGAATACTCTGTGGTGTGCAGGTGTCATCCTGCTCTGTTTCTGTAGGAACAGGTTGAGGGAGATGTTCCACCAGAACCCCGGGTAATGTGGGGGGGAAGGGCGATTCTGACACCTGTTGCACAATTTGAGGTTCTTCCTCGGGACAATCATTGTGCTCAG
Source organism: Myxine glutinosa (assembly GCF_964187855.1). Taxonomy (NCBI): domain Eukaryota; kingdom Metazoa; phylum Chordata; class Myxini; order Myxiniformes; family Myxinidae; genus Myxine; species Myxine glutinosa. The sequence goes on from NC_136267.1 coordinate 69,620,039, forward strand.
GTACATTTTCTAAATTGGCTGGTACAACGACTAGTTGATTTGAGAGATCACCATCAGGTGTGTTGGAACACTGAGGGGTCGAAATTTGCTCTTTTTGCCCCCCAGTCGAGTCTCGACCCGACTTGTCATAATCTGCACAAGGATTTAACGTAGATTGCACTCCAACCTCATCTGGAGGTAGCGCATGCAACTCCTCCACATTAGGCTGAGGGTCCATATCGGCAGCAGGCAGAGGATCTGCATTCACATTTAGCAATACGTCATATCAATTACTCATCAATGTTTTATCAGGTG
>NC_136267.1:69620532-69655532 GCF_964187855.1 Myxine glutinosa
CAATGACATGGCGTTTTTCGTGGCGGTCTTTTGAAACAGTCGCTACTGCTGTTTAACATTAAACTGAAAGGGAGAAAACCTGAGGTGTGCTCAGTTACCAAGCAGCTAGCTAGCACTTGCCAAGCCAGCCGTTCCTTAACAGTTTTGAGTGGAATGCTTGCTCGAATGCTTAAACCACCTGGCGAGCACTCCACAAGAAACTTGGTAAATTAACACCCACCCTCCCCCCACCATGTTATTTAGGCCCGACCGTAGATCTGCTGTAATCTATTTATCCCAGATAGGAATGACCCTTCCTGCCACCCCTGTAGGGAACGTCAATTACAACCCTAAATCACCCCCTTTGAGTTAGTGACAATTTTTAGTGTCGTAGTGTAAGTTGTACAGCACTTCTGTGATGCAAATATCATACTCAGCAAAGTTTCATTAATAACCTCACCTCGATCAAACAGAACAGAGACCATTTGTTGGCAAACTTAATACTCCATATACTCAACAGTGAAGATATTATTTATATATTAATTGCAATTGCTTACCATGGCATAATCCCTTACTTGGACTGTCTGTCATGAATGTACAACTACAACACATTGTATGTATGTAATTAATCTGCACTATCCCACCAAGACTCATAGCACACATGTGTATGATTTGCAAAATAACAGGCATTATAAATAGCATAGGAACAGCCTCATTTTTCAGTTTCATGACATCATGTCCCAGAGGGAGGAGTGAGGGATCTCCAAGGAATACTGACAATTGCTTGTCATTCAATATGTCCTACATTCTAGCCATCTCCAAATCGGCACTAATGGGACATCATCATGAAGTGGAAGCATACAGGCAACACCAACCCTAACCCATCAATCAGGCAGACAAATGAAACTCAGCTCAAGAGGGAAGGTAACCCCTGTGACAAATTGCTAAGACATACCAGACCTGACTCTTTCATCGCATTAAATTTCCATGGTGTAGCAAAAAAAAAAAAATTCATGGAGTCATTGAGATGTCAGGCAAGCATCCGTGCAGCTTGCGAACCTTGCATTCCATGAAATACTGTGAAAGTCTTTCATCAGTGGGGGTCGATTCTCCAGTGTCACATGGCGTAGTGCAATGAACGAGTGTCCTGGAGCCTCGGAACGTGAAAATAAGTTTTATGGAGTGACAGGTCCATTTACACGTTGTTCACTTTTGGTGGCAGCATCTCTTAGATGTTAGGAACGTCATTTACAGGCTTGGCAACCACGACGCCAAAATATGAAAGAACTTCCTGGAACATAATATGAGGATTGGCAGAGAAATCTACCGCCAACCCATCGGGATCTAAACCGATATTTTTAAAAACTGGGCTATGATGCCTACATTCTGGCATGCTAAGAGTACGCTTATAGTTTATGGTAAAACAACACTCTGTCACTTTAAAGCAAACTCATGAAATAATCACTCGTCGAGCGGATGATTTTGGTATTGCCAAATTGCATCCAATTAGATTTCTTTTTCAGTGATCTGGAAATGCTAGTGTCAGGTGTCCCATCAGGTTGCCATTTTAATATGATGTGTCCTTGACAGATTCAGGCCAATCTTTTCAGAGGCATAGATAACCACTACCAGTGGTTGGATAATTATCTACCGCCCTTAATTAATCATCAACATCATCCTGTTTTCAGTACACAGTGGGATGAAGGCCTGCCACAAGCCATCTTTGGGTGTATTGGCACCACCACTCTCACCAAATGCATGTTGGCAAGAGAGTGAGGGAAGCAGTTTTGAATTTGTTCCGGGTGCCTTTGATACTTCACCTACTCTTCTTGAAATAAAGATTATCATCCACCGACTAATGCTGTCCAATAGGACGTCCAATTTCACATCCTTCTGATGGATGGCGCACACATTAATGCTTACCCTGCAAACGAAACACCAAGATTGCAGTTTATAGCCAGGCCGAGATTCGGCTAGACTGCTCATAGGCGATTGCGCACACCCATAGGCTATCTTGCAATCCCCATTGATGAATTCCCTGAATGCAAATGAAGGATTCATCCATGACATAAAATTTGCTGCAAAACTAATTCTTATAATTTGATTCTCATTGTTTTGATTCATTTTGGTTTGGGACCATCTTCTGATTTTGCATATGTGTAAAGCTGGGTGAGTATGGGACAACACAACAACAACAACAACAACAACATGCATTTTAAGGCCATTTTCCCTGCTAGAGCGGGGGTTAGCATAGAGTGGAAAACCATGGTAAAGGGAGAAAACAACTACGGTAAGTTTAGGAAATGAGGAAAATGAGGATTTATTTTTTATTTTTTAGCTAGTTTTAGCAAATTTTCAAATTGGTTAAATAATCACAATGCATAGAAACGTGGCAGAAAAATAAAATCCATTCATTGATGGAGCAATGAAAGCGCTTAGAGCTTTTCCTGAAAACGCACCAGCGTTGCTAAAGTGCTGGTTTGCGGCTTTCCATGAAGATGTAAATTTTGAAGATGTTGGCACCTTTATTAGCAACTTCAAAAAGCCCACATTGTTCCCTGTGTTCTTGATCCACCAGTGATGGTCGATTTTGTGGGGTCCATTAGCAGTAGAGAATGGAGCCCGTTGCTGCCGCCTGTAGTAATTGCCCCGCTTCCTGATGCTCGTTGTGATGTTGCACGCTACACCGCTGCCATTGCTAATAGCTGGGAAATTTACATAGCCCATTGTACACTGCCATATCTTTCCTTTGGTTGATGCAGTAGCGACAGGCTGTTACAAGTAAACGGCCTGTCTATGCTAACTAGGACTAATGCAAGTGGGATGTTATAAGTGCTGTTATCCACATCCTCGTTTAATAAATATTCTAAATATCATTCATTCATTACACTACATAGCATGCAAGACAAGCAGGATAGCTCAGAGGTGTGCGTACTCGCCTTTGAGTGGTGTAGCTTGCCTTTGAATCTCGGCCCAGCTATATAAACTGTCACCCTAGTGTTTCACAGGGCATTGCATCAATGTGTGTAGCATCTATCAGATTATGGTTAAACTGGGTTCCCATCTTCCGACATTACTTGGTGGCTGTTAAAGATCTCGTGGCGTATTTTGACGAGGCGAGTTATAGGTGATGACATCTCGAAGAAATTCATAATTCCTGCCACGCTCAATCAACCTTCAGGTCTGGCCAGCAAGTTCTTGAAAGACTTGGGCCAACAACTCTCCCCGACCGACCACGCACAAAGAAGGGAATGATCGGAGCAATTGAAGAAGGAATAGTTGTCCATTAGAATACTACAATATGGCGTGTACATATCATAAAACAGTTTCTAATGTGTTTTAAAAAATTCTGTTCCGATAAATTCCATTAAGAGCATGTATTTATACCTAAATTTGTTACATTTCATGCGTAGTATGCTTTATTGAAGTCATTATCCCTTGACCCAACTTGTTTTTGAAAAAAGATCTGAATATTTGGAGGGAGTTTGACTTGCGCAGGCCAAAAATGCAAAAGGCAACAACTCGTACTTTCAGCATGTTCAAAACCATAAGTATGGAAATAACAATGTCTGCCGATTCTGTTCTGTACATAATAGTCTTTTAATGATACCCAGACAAAAACAAACTAATGGGTTTGGACGAAATGCATATAAATTCGAGCTTAAGAACACCATATTTATGTTTTTTTGCGGTAAAGTATAAACTTTGCGATTATCTTCACCATTCTAATTAGGAGCCTCATTAATACTACTTCTGTCTGTCATTATGCTACAATCCTTACCTCCATTACTCCTCTTGTATACAAACTTGTACTGTAGATGCACGCCAAACAGGATCTGATTTCTGGCAGTAGATCTTCATATTTCCCAAATGATGTCAGCACATCTCACAATTTGAGCGATTTCTACTTCCGGTGCTGTGTTCAGCTTTGTGACACGATTAGCATGGACCGAGCCAATCTTTCCAGAGAGTGGATAGTATGAGCTGGATAATTTAATATTTTTTAGTTTCGATCATACAGTACTTTTGCAGTGCCTTGTGGTAATTTTTGGCTTGCATAATATTTTAGACACCTGCAGAAAAATTAATTAATAAACCGTAAGACTCAGCTGTTGTTTTTTAAACTTGTAAATCGGATGTATGTTGGTCTGTAAGACAAGATGTTGGTTGTGAGTCATCTTCATAGCCATTACCAACTTTGTATGAGTGCTTTTGTGGTTGTGGTTGGCCTGGGGTTTGGACACTGAGATGGCTTTTACAATGCCGCCTCTGTAAGCAAAGTGTTTTGGAGTTCCGTGCCAACCTTGATAGTCACAGAACGCACAGATGGTGGCACACTGTCTCTCAGGAAGAACGTGTCTGTGTGCGGAAAATGAGTGAGATGAAGTCCAAAAACAGATGCCTCATTATCCGCTGCCCATTTGCACTAGACTGCCGCTGTCGTCCTGTGCAGTAAATCCTTCGTTATAATGGCGAATTCAGAATTTACTGGCAATAAAACAGTGCCCAAGAAGACAGCCGTGAGATGGCTTGCAGAGATGGAAATATCTTATTTTTTAAAAAAGGAGATGTACATAGAGCCTCCTCTAATAAATGTATTAAAACCTTTGCTCTGACGTCACATCTGCATGTGAAAAAAATATAAATACATACCATGCCATGATCATCATAATATCATTTTAAAATATCACTTCTTATCATGATTGGTGAATATTTATGTGGGCCATTCACGCACCTTATGTCGATGAGTCTGTGGAATCATACGAAATATTGTTACCATCTCCTAAAGCAAGCCAGGAAACATCATCTTACAATTCTCAAGGATGAAATCTCCAACCCATCTCCTTCCTCCAAGTCATGGTACACCTTTGTAAAACTCTGTCTCTGATGTATGCTCCCCCTCCAGACTCTGCCAGGGAAAAGCACAGAATGTCTAAATTATCTTTGCCCCAAATCTCAGGTACTCGACCCATCTTGTTCTGTCGCAAACTTACCCTGACATACCCACTGTCTATTGGACTCTCACATGAGAAGGTAGACAACGTTCTTCCAGCCATGACCCTGCTTTGGCAACAGGTCCAGGTGGTATCAGTACCCATTTTCTCATATAATGCGCTACCATTCTTACTTCCCCTCTATCGGACATATTCAGTCTATTCTTATCCTTTGGCTACGTCCCCTCTGCATTGAGGGCTACAAACATCACTCCTATCCACAAGAGTGATGCAAAAACAGATCCGACCAACATTAGGCAGGTGAGTTTCCTTCCAATTACAAGCAAAGCTATGGAATCCATAATTGCTTCCAATGTCAAGTCTTTCCTTTTTTCAAGCAACCTGACCTCCGAACATCAGTATGGTTTCCATCCCAGTCACGAAACTCTGCACATGCTTCTGCTTCTCTCTCAGCAATGCTTGGAGGCCCTCAATCTCAAACAAGAGGTTAGGACTGTCTCCATAGACATACAGTGCATTCAGAAAGTATTCTGACTCCTTCACTTTTTTCACATTTTGTTATGTTGCAGCCTTATGCTGAAATCGTTCATATTCATTTTTTCCCTCATCAATCCAAACTCAATACCCTGTAATGACAAAGAGAAAACAGGATTTTAGAAAGTTTTGCAAATATATTAAAAAGAAAAAACTGAAATATCACATTTACATAAGTATTCAGACCCTTTGCTTTGACACTTGAAATTTAGCTCAGGTGCCTCCCATTTCTCTTGATCATCTTTGAGATGTTTTTACACCTTGATTGGAGTCCACCTGTGGTAAATTCAATTGATCGGACATGATTTGGAAAGGCACACACCTGTCTATATAAGGTCTCACAGCTGACAATGCGTATCAGAGCAAAAACCAAGCCATGAGCTCGAAGGAACTGCCTGCAGAGCTCAGAGACAGGATTGTGTCAAGGCACAGATCTGGGGAAGCCTACAAAAAAAATTCTGCTGCATTGAAGGTTCCCAAGAGCACAGTGGCCTCCATAATTCTTAAATGGAAGAAGTTTGGAACAACCAGGACTCTTCGTAGAGCTGGACGCCCGGCCAAACTGAGCAATCGGGTGAGAAGGTCCTTGGTAAGAGAGGTGACCAAGAACCTGATGGTCACTCTGGCTGAGCACCAGATATCTTGTGTGGAGATGGGAGAAACTTCCAGAAGGACAACCATCACTGCAACACTCCACCGATCTGGGCTTTATGGCAGAGTGGCCAGACGGAAGCCTCTCCTAAGTGAAACACACATGAAAGCCCACAGAATCTTGTTTCTCACAGTCTGAGAGTCCTTTAGGTGCTTTTTTGCAAACTCCAAGCGGGCTTTCATGTGTGTTTCACTGAGGAGAGGCTTTCAGTCTGGCCACTCTGCCATAAAGCCCAGATCGGTGGAGTGTTGCAGTGATGGTTGTCCTTCTGGAAGTTTCTCCCATCTCCACACAGGATCTCTGGAGCTCAGCCAGAGTGACCATCGGGTTCTTGGTCACCTCTCTTACCAAGGACCTTCTCCCCCGATTGCTCAGTTTGGCCGGGCGGCCATCTCAAGGAAGAGTCCTGGTTGTTCCAAACTTCTTCCATTTAAGAATTATGGAGGCCACTGTGCTCTTGGGAACCTTCAATGCAGCAGAATTTTTTTTCATAGGCTTCCCCAGATCTGTGCCTCGACACAATCCTGTCTCTGAGCTCTGCAGGCAGTTCCTTCGAGCTCATGGCTTGGTTTTTGCTCTGATATGCATTGTCAGCTGTGAGACCTTATATACAGACAGGTGTGTGCCTTTCCAAATCATGTCCAATCAATTGAATTTACCACAGGTGGACTACAATCAAGGTGTAGCAACATCTCAAAGATGATCAAGAGAAATGGGAGGCACCTGAGCTAAATTTCAAGTGTCATAGCAACGGGTATGAATACTTGTGTCAATGTGATATTTCAGTTTTTTCTTTTTAATAAATTTGTAAAACTTTCTAAAATCCTGTTTTCTTTTTGTCATTATGGGGTATTGAGTGTAGATTGATGAGGGAAAAAATGAATTTAAACGATTTCAGCATAAGGCTGCAACATAACAAAATGTGAAAAAAGTGAAGGGGTCTGAATACTTTCTGAATGCACTGTACTTTACTCTTTCATGAGCCTTGTTCCTGTAAATAAGAAAAACACATCAGACTGAAAAAGTTTCATATCTGGATTATATAATTTTACTTTTATATTATTTCCATTTTTTAAGATTATAGCAAGAAAAGGATGGTGGTTGAGCAGCGTACACTTCAAGCATGCAAATTCCCTATAATATATCTTTGCAATGTCTCACTGAAATGTCAGGTGGACTGGAGCATGCGCAAGTGATGAGAGGAATACATAAACGGAGCTGCCTCATATTGTTTTGGGCGTCTCGAACCGAGTTGCCAAACGAATTCTCTGAACACAGCTGCAAACCTGCGATGCCAAATGGTCGGTCGTGGGCAGCATCGTGCCCGTCAGCATGACACGTCACTGGTGCGGGACGCCGTGCCGCTTGTTACACCGTGCCATGGCTTTGCACCGACGCATCGTCTCATTAGGCCGATTGCGAGGCGGCCTGCCGTGCAGGGCACGTCTATTAGAGCAGCCAGAATGAGCAAAGTCCTTGTAATGAAACTGCCGTGTAACTTTGCTTCTGCCATCCCCGTGGAATGCTCACATGCCGCACTGCATGATACCAACATGCACGAATGGTTATCACTGCACGTTTGCCAAATTTGTTTTTTCCCTATTTTCTCTCCTTTTTCTCATGGTTCAGTTTTGAGCAGTTGATTTAAACCTGCGGTTGTTCAGATGATTTGACTCGTTCTTCTCTTCCACTGCTTCTGGACGTCGTCTTGATGAATTGCACATCTGGCGGCACAGATGCTTTCGATATGTAATCGTGCCTTGCAGGAGCTAACCCTCCATGGCAGATTTTATATGTTTTTTGGGGGTTGGAGGAACATCTGCTGACTGTATAATACTTAACTCAGCTGTTTTAACAATAGGTATATAACGACACCTCGGCAACAAAGGATTGAGTAAAGGAAGAACATTTGAGAGTGAAGTGATGTAATAAGTTTGACATTGCATCTCAAAGCACTCTCAGCTTGTTCTGTTGTTCATGAGTTGTTTTAGGTTTTTGATGTGTCGACAATGTCCAGGAATGGATGACACCATGGGTAAAGTTTGATGCAGTGTGATTTATAGGATAGTGCATTTCTATTGAGAAGATAAACTTTTTGTTGTTGGTGTTTCTTCCTCCATCAGTGTTTACTCATGAAGGAGTAACTTGTACATAATATCATGAGCAAGACTGGAATTACACTCGGTAGAGAGCATACACCCGCCAGGCTGAACAGTTCACGTTTTGGATCCCACTGATAGGCCAGATCTGGATCCAGACCTGAACCAAAATCGAATCAGCTTGTTCTTGTTGCCTAAACAACTCGTCCACCTGGTTTTGTCAACTCATCCATTTTTGAAATATCATTATATATTGAAATATCATCTTAATATATATATATATTGGTCTATCACTCAATGGTGAAGAAGCACTTTAAAAATTAATTAATTATCGTATTCGGATCTTCGCGAAAATCGAATCAATTCGTCCTTGTCAAACACTCAACCTGTCCACCAAGGTTTGTCCAAATTTGTCCATAACTTTTTTAAGTTGCCGTGCTATATATCGGTTTTAGCCCGAACACTAAATGGTTAAGAATCATTTTTAAAAATCTCTGAGCCGGATGTGGATTTGAATCTTCACCAAAATTGATTCAATTCTTACTTGTCAAAAACCCAAGCTGTCCACCAAGTTTTGTCCGAATCCGTCCTCAACTTTTCTAGATAGCCTGTTCACAAACAGATAGACAGACAGACAGGGGTGAAAGCACAACCTCCATCTACCTTCAGTGGCGGAGGTAATAATGCCAATAGGAAACATCATTGTATTTTCACTTGACTTACAAGGATATATGTAGATAGTAGACAAATACGTATATTCAATGGGATTTGAACCTGGTTTGCCTGCACAATCAGCCATGGGTTCAAATGGGAATGCCAAGCAGCTCAACAGGCTTTGTTATTTTTGTTTTTTTTTATATTGCCCAATGTTAAAATTTTATAGCTTCATTATTTCTGAGGGCTGTTCTTCATTATTGGAGGCATGCACTTGGTTTAAACCTCAAGGCCTTATGATCTTGTTACATTTTCCTAACCATGAAACTTCAAACTACAGATGCTACTTCATTCCCTGATAGATATGACAATACCCAAGCACACAACACCTCAATTTACTTGCCCTTACATTGTCTTGCAAATTATTTTTTACCAGCTCTTTGATGCTGTGTAACTTTCCATACATTATATAGCTGCTTGTCTTTCTTTAACACTCTCCACCCTCCCTCTCTCTGCCTCCTTTTCACCCTTCCCCTCCCCTCCCACCCTTACATATACTCTCCACCACTCCCATATGCTCTCCACTCCCTCCCTGCTGCTTGGCCCCCCTTCTGTGGCTTCCACCCCCTCCTCTGTTTTCTGCCCCTACTGATGCTTCCCGTCATTGTTTTTGTCCTCAACCAGCCCAATTCATATTTCTATTTGCTCATACATGTTGTCCGTCAAACCTTCTTTATGCTTTCACTTCCTTCTGTGTGCCTGTATTTATTGGATTAATATTAATACATCTTAATATGTAGTTTCAATTCATATGCATGCGGATAAAAATGCGTCCAATTTGTCTGCCATCAACTGCATATTCGATTTTAAGGTTAACATCTGCCACACAGTATGATGAACCATCGCTATTATTTAATTCAGATTGCACATACGTACATCCCTCACTCCCCCTCACTTTTTGTAAGCCTGCCTTCTTAACCAAGCACGGCGGGGTGTGGTGAGAATGTGCGCACTGGCTGTCCATGAACCCCTCGTCTCCCAGCACCCACCGCCCCATGCATGGCGCGTCTATTCATCATGCACTCTCTCTCTCTCTCTCTCTCTCTGTCTCTGTCTCTGTCTCTCTCTCTCTGTCTCTCTCTCTCTGTCTCTGTCTCTCTCTCTCTCTCTCTCTCTCTCCCCTCGCTGGTTCGCCCAACCACCCTTACTCTGCCTCTCACCTCGCTTCGCCTGCTGGGAAATTAATCTCACAAAGACTCTGACATGCACATGTGCCATCACAGATGTTTTGCCCAATCATGGGCAAGAAATGGCTCCATCGATAAAAAAAAAATTCTTGGAAATGACCTGAAGATGCACGTGCAACTTAATGGTCCGTTTTGCAATGAGGATGTGAAGTCAAAAATTGGCAATTGCCAGATCTGGCAATTCTCAGTTTTAGAAACCTTGAATTATCTCCCATATCATTTACTGGTAGGATAATATACTCATATCGCCATAGTGATGGCCTTGTAGTCTGCTCTTTCAACAAATAAATGTCCCAGTGATGAGACGAGTGCATGCCGGACGTGCAGTCAAGCATGGCTGAAGAGGCATTTACACAGATCTTTCACCCTGCACTGATTCTTTGTGTGCATAACTGTGTAACTGGTGATGTACTCGCCCTGAAACCCCCTGGATATATCGTGTACCCCCACTCGTCTCACCTCCTGCCCTGCGTAATCCGAGATGTCTCTCTTCACCCCCCACTGTCCCACCATGAAATGAATTCCATGCATTACCCACACCACCCCCTCGTGAAATATGACCTCTCGCTTGTGCCCCTCTCTCTTTACACGACCCATGCGTTCCATCTCCGCACCGCCTCAACCCTCGCTCATGCTCCTGGCATCCTGGCTGCTCCCGGTGCAACGTTATAGTCTCACAGCAGGGGCAGGGAGCCACATAACCTGGATTCATTTTCTGCCTCGACTTTGCCAAGCACTACCTATTTCTACTGTGTCGAGAGTCCTTGAAGGCCAGGAAGAACCATCCTTTCTTAAAATGTTATAACATCCTTTTTCTCTTCTGCAGAATTTACAAAGACAAGATTGATTGCCAATTGTATTTTCCTGTTGAGAAATTACTCTCGAAGCTTGATTGCTGCAAAGCATATGCCAGACGACCAGTCAAAAGTGGTAGAATATTTGGAGTTGTCTGCTTATGATTTCGTTTTCCTCGGTGCCATTACACACCAGACCTCCAGCAAAATGGTAATTTGTAAAACTACAAGAAATCACAATGTCATTAATCAATGTCCGCATTGTCTCGGGAGCTGCAAATTGCGCTTCTTTCGAGATATTATTGCTTTTACTAACTACCTTTACCATTATTATTACTAATGGGCTGGCAGGATAGCTTAGAGATATGCACACACACCTTTGAGCTGTCTCGCCTTGGTTCGAATCTTCACCCAATTAGAAACTGTCGTCCTGTTGTTTTGCATGCGGGGTGATGTATCAATGTGCGCGCCGTCCCTCAAAGGTTCGTAGAGGACATGCGTCTGCCAGAAATGGTCAATATACGTTATTTCTGGAAGAAAATTCAAGTCATGGTACTTTCCATTTGACATTCGATAATCTAAATTAATATCACAGGTCTAGGACCGTTGTGGCATACAGGATGCGCAGTCCAGAGATAGTGCACTTACCCTTGAGCTGTCTAGTCTGGGTTCAATTCTAGGCCTGACTACAAACTGTCAGAATAGTAATTCGCAGGCATGGTGTTGCATCACAAAGTGCCTCGTCTCTTGGATGGACATTAAGTTGGTAGACCTATGGCCGTCATCTATGACCATCTTATGGCATGAGCTGGTGAATGTTAAAGTAACCCCACAGCGTCCTTCGTCGAAGAGTACAGTATTGGGTTGTAGCAAGCACCCTGGCAAAGTTTCAAATCCCTGCCCTGTTTATCTCTGGCAAGGCAGTGACAAACTGCACAGTGTAATCCTCACGATGACCGAACACTCGTCTTTATAAAGAATAGAGTCGGTCTGTGTCGGTGGAAACATAAGTCCAACGGATTTTCTCAACCAGAGAAAGGAAGAGCTTACATACTTTGAAGTCCAAAAAACCAAAAATGTCACTTCAACTTCCTTCTCACACCAGTTGGCAAACCTTTCTTAACACTTGTTTGGGAAAATTTTCAAAACTTGCCATGCTAATGGTTCAACAGCACTGAGGCCCAATATGGGGCATGGCACTTGATGATGAAGCGAAGGAGGACAGTGACCTGCTGGTTTTCTTTGTTGTCCATTTTCCAGCACAAGAAGATTTTCACCAAATATTTATATCAATAAAGAGAATAAGCATTGTTTTTATTTTTTCACCTGTTGTAATTCCCAAAGATATCAAACAAAGGTACATGGCACGTGTTTTGCCGTTCTTAATGGTATCCATACTGAGTGTTACGCTGATGCAAGTTCTGCATTGGTGCTTGAGAGTAAACATTCTTTTTCATCAGATCTTTATATTACACCTTATACAACAACCAAAATGTATATACAACTATTGCGGACGCCTCTTCGTGGTGGTTGTACCCCCCCCCCCCCAAATGTTCCCCATTGTTCCCTGCCATTGGAGTCCAAGGCACCCACCCCAAATCATTGAATCTGCTGAGATGAAGTTGAATCTCTTTGTTTGTTACTCTCGCATCACAGACAGGTTCGTGGCCCCTCTTTTTTTTTTTTTTACTTCTTCTTTCATGCTCTCACACCCTCTGCTCTTTCCATGCTCGGTCACTTCTGGGTTTCTCCAGGGTGCACATAGTCTGCCAGTAGCCCACTTCTGGTGAAATTCCCAAAATTCAGGCTCCCTCCTCACCTCCATTCATTTGTTCCTCTTTTCTCTCACCTGTACAACCAACTTGCTCAGTCTGTTCAACCACATTCTTCCCTCCAGGGATTCAAGATGGCTGTTCCCCACCTCATCAGATCTCCCCCCATCAATACCCATGATATTTTTGTCCTCATTAACCCTCTCCAAGTCCACCACATCCCTCCCAGGTTATTGTGTTTTCTGCCCTCTTCATCACCCACCCACCAACCGTTTTCCTCACCTATTCTTCCTCCAAGTGCCCCTCTGTTGTGTTCCTCCACTGTGGTGTTTGTGTATTCTTTCTGTTCTCTTTTATTATTTTCAACTCTGTTGCTTGTTACCCCCATGTACACGAAGCGAAAACCGAGGTTAAGCATTTGGTTCACTTTGTCTGTCCAAAAACATCAGTTTATGATCAAGGAACAACTTAGTTTCAATTGGATGTTATATTTTGAACAGGAATCGGAACATGAATCGGAAAACAAACCTGTAGTTCAGCAGTATTTGGCTCTGAAATCATCCCGATCACACATGCACACAGAGAAGTGAGATCATTTTTGTTAGTCTGTATGCTTGTCTGGCAATCAAACAAAACTGACAATACCAAACAAGAAACTTCCTGTTTTTAAGGATGTCATAAAGGACATGAAAAACGGGCACGAATAACTGATGTAATTTGTTAAATAAGGTTGTGTTAAAGAATGTGCATCACCTGCAGTAAACTTGCGAAAAAAAATTCTGCAACTTTAAAAATCCCCATTTTATTCCCCTCGCCTGAGGAGAGGGTATTGCATTTGAGTCTGTTTGTTTGTTTGTCCGCACAGAATAAATATGATTTTCTCTGCAAAAGGTTGGTCCCATTGACAGGAAATTTTCACCATAGGTGCAACTCCACCTGTAGATTTTTTAAATGATAATTATGACGTCACAAGTCACGTGGTTCGGTCGCCATCTTGGAAAAACCGAAAAACTTTGCATCTCTATATCTCCGAAAGCGCTGAATAGAAAAAATTGAGACATGGCTCATTGTAAAGAAATCTCCATGGGGAATAAAATATGTTAATGATGATGTCATAGGTGCCTCCATTATGATGTCATAATTCGGCAAGTACAAAACTTCATCTGATCACGATGAAATTTCTTGAGCATAATCTAGGAATAAATTAGTTTAGAAAAAAAAATGATGACGTCATCGGTCACGGGGTTTGGCCACCATATTTGTTTTAACACAAAAGCCTTAAAAACCACTGAAAATACATCCTGGCGATGGTTTGCAATCTCTAATTGCTCTTTCTTGTTTATATTGTATTATACAGGGTGTTTCAAAAAGATGGACCCGATTTGAAATCGCTATATCTCTGCAACCACGAACCGCCCATAAATGAACCTCTTACCACTTGAAAGGGTGGGGCATAGAGTTTCAAACGACCACCGCTATATGGCTCTCCCAGCGCACCAACAGCCTCTAGCCTCAGTCGTTCGCAAGATGGCGACCCCGCACCACAAGGCGTTTTGCGTTCTGCATTTCAGCAAGACTGAATCCGTAATTGCGGTGCAGCGTGCGTTTCAACGGCGTTTTGGCATTGATCCGCCAATGCCAAAGACCATTCGTCATTGGAACCGACAATTTGAGGAAACAGGCTGTTTATGTAAGGGGAAGAGCCCAGGGCGACCACGCACTTCAGAGGAAAACGTGAGAAGAATTCAAGAGAGTTTTCTGCGTAGCCCGCGCAAGTCCACTCGTCGTGCCAGCCGAGAACTTGCGATCCCTCATACGACTGGCTGGCGTGTGTTAAGGTGACGTTTAATCCTGAGGCCATACCGGTTGCAACTGGTACAGGCTCTTCGTACAGGTGACAAAGGAAAGCGTGTAGAATTTAGTGATGCGATGTTACAGAACATGGAAGACGACAGCTTCTTACCGCTTTTGATTTTTAGTGATGAAGCAACGTTTCATCTAAGCGGTAAAGTTAACCGTCACAATGTGCGCATATGGGGACTAGAGAATCCACACAAAACTGTAGAGCATGATCGTGATTCCCCGAAAGTGAACGTGTTTTGTGCCGTTTCTCAAATAAAGGTTTATGGCCCTTTCTTTTTCGAGGGAAAAACAGTTACGGGGCAAACCTATCTCGAAATGCTGCAGAACTGGCTCTTTCCACAACTTAATGAAGATTCCGATGACCTCATTTTTCAGCAAGACGGAGCACCGCCACATTGGCACCTGCAGGTTCGACGTTTTCTAAATGACACACTGCCTCAATGTTGGATAGGTCGCACGGGACCCCAAGACTTGGCGCTGCACTCTTGGCCCCCAAGATCCCCAGACATTACACTCTGTGACTTTTTCTTGTGGGGATACGTCAAAGACCATGTTTTTGTGCCACCATTAGCGACTAATCTGCTTTGAAATTGGGTCCATCTTTTTGAAACACCCTGTATACTTGAACACTGTAGGACATTTCCTTATTAGCACTTCCAAAAACCTTTCGGTTGGCAGTACTTGGAAAAATATTACTGCATTTTACATCATCTCAACCAATCAAATTTGCCACTCATCGGCTTCACCCATGTCCTTGTTGAATACACAAGTTTTCTGTTCTGTTCTGTGTTCTAGCGCTTCCATGAGGCTGGACTTTGTATACAAAAATACAAAATAAAAA
Source organism: Myxine glutinosa (assembly GCF_964187855.1). Taxonomy (NCBI): domain Eukaryota; kingdom Metazoa; phylum Chordata; class Myxini; order Myxiniformes; family Myxinidae; genus Myxine; species Myxine glutinosa. The sequence continues at coordinate 69,635,923 of NC_136267.1, forward strand.
TGCATGGATTTTATTGTTTGTTTCAGATTTATATCAAGCTTAATTTTCTGCTGAAACAGGAAATTTCTAGTTTAACAACATAGTGTATAAAACTGTCTTTTCCTAGAAATGAATGCAAGTATATTGATGAAAGTTATGATTCATTCGGTAAGACATAATGAAAAGAGATTGGATCAGGTACTGGAAATTAACTCACTCGGAATGCAACGTTGTGCTGATTACCCTATCGGCTTCAGCTGACAACGGCCTGAGTGGGTTTGGCCGCTCGTTTGTGCTGTGCAGGTGCATCTTAACAATAAGGGAGGTCTTCACTTCAATCTATCACATGTGTGGGACCGAACACTTGGGGATGCTCTCTGTGGTCTGTCACATAAGCAGCGAAGGAGATTTTAGCCTCACACCATGTGACACTCAACATTTAGCGGTCATGTGACACTCAACAGCACTCTTCACATGACATTCGCTGCAAACGATCATCACATGACAGCTCTGCACAGCATACACGAGGAGTGGCCAGTCCAACTCAGGCCATTGCCACCTTAAGCCGATTATTTACTCAATGCAATGTGGCATTTGGGGCGAGTTTATTTCCAATACTTGAGCCAATCTCTTATTGAATGCAGATATATTTCCAGCGCATTCCACAAGGTTAAAATGATTTGTTTTCTGCTTTTCCTCAGGCCAAGTGCGACTGAAAACAGAACCCAAATCAATGAGCGTGTTTGAAGGTGATGCTACGGTGTTGTTTTGCGTTGCTGAAGCAGAACCCAAACCTGAAGTTCTATGGGAAAAGGACGGCACTCCACTTGATCTCACAGAGCTCAACAACTCAAACCACTTGGTCATACTACCAAGTGGATCGCTGCTGATCAATAACTTGCAGTCGTCCGATGGCGGTAACTATCGGTGTGTGGCTGAAGGGCTGGGTGGCAATCGATCAAGCGAGCAAGCTGAGTTGAGCGTCAAGGCAGGTACGTGCGCCTGTTACCTGGTCCATCCGCACCCGTGTTGTGAGATATCCTTAAAGCAAGTGATTTTATAGTGCCTTATTGTCAATCCTTTTCTCAAGGGGTATTTGCAAATGAAAAGGACACGATAGAGACAATGGGAACATCTGAATTAGAGATGTATGGTGCTTGGTAAATTAATAATGAATGGAATTATTTTACCTGCATCTCAGTTATTTACGTGTTTTATTATTAGGCTTGCAATATCGTGCTGAAAACTGCGCAGAGTAAATATTGTTTGATTTATTCTGAGAACCATTCAACTCAGCTTTGAGAATTCCCCTTTATTGGATTTTGGCTGTTCCTTTGTCTCCAGGCAGGAGTAATAATAAATATATTTTTTACAAGATTTCTCTCGCCTTACAAGGAGGCTTTCCGAGGGTGAAATATTGAGGCTTTTGCGTTGAAATTTGAAACTTAAATCGTCAAAATGCACCAGTCTGCACAAAAAGGCACACTTGGCACTTTGTGGGGGGGTTTTAATGACTGCTCTCATATTTCCACCGTTCGAAACACGTTTTCATGCAGGGTGTGTATTTAGTTCAGGGAAAACCCACAATGTTTCTTTGAGATTAGTGTGATCGCCGTAGTTTGCAAACATGTTCATGCTACGAGTATATGCAAGGAGGCCATTTGCCCCACCAGGCCTGCGCTTTATCAGCGCTACATTACTTGAATCGGTGTTTCTAGAGGCTGGAGAGGAGCAGATGAAGATGGTTGTAAGGTGAAGTATGAACAAACAACCAACCCATACCTAAACTACCAGTCCTGTCAATATCCATCTACCCATCTGACTCCAATGCTTCTGTGGATACCCAATCAATACGGTGTTTTGGTGTCAGTATTCAGTCAATGTGTAGACTGGACACGGCCACCAAAGGGAAATCCGTTTTGCAGGAAATGATAGGGTCCTGGTATCCATTGGTTGAATGTCAATTTGAACCACAAAATGCAATTTCCTTGTGAATTACAGCTGTCCACGCACTGATGTAATAAAATAAATTAGAATGTCCTGGAAATCTTTAGGATTTGGTGTTGAACTTGCTGTTACATGCTCAAACTCCCCATTTTGGTTTGAGCATGAAATCTGTCAGAGCTGCTGTATCCAGTCACCCAAAAGGCTTTGGCCTAGTCCTTGAAGCTGAAATCCATACACACCACCAAATTCTTACAGAAAACTGATTTTAAAAAGGCAGCATGACATGCGTGACCTTCAACGAAATAGATGTTGAATGTTATAAGGAATATGCGTTTGCAGCCCAAGACTTGTGGTCAGCAGTCCAGCACCGAAATAACCATCTTACTTCTAACACTACTTTTTCTTTGTGCTTTCAGGGCCTGGTCCTGACCATGAACCCGGTTTCCTGATTGAACCAGAGGACATCACTGTGTCCAAGGGTGGGGTGGCACGTTTTGAGTGTATTCCAAGCACACATCCGAGACCAAAAGTGAACTGGACTCATAATGGGCACGACATAAATCCAAGGTGTGTTCCACATGATCTTGGCTTGGTGTCCTGGCTTGGATATTGGAATTTTTCTTGGCTTGGATATTGGCATCCTGCCTTAGATATTGAAATTTCTGTGATGGTGCCATCTGCCTTATGAAATAATATTTAGATAATATGGGAGATAATAATAATAATAATAATAATAATAAGAAGAAGTATAAGAGGAAGAAGAATGTTAGTTTTTTTTATAAGACTCCTTACAAAGCAGCATATATCAACTACAGCAACTACTACAGCCCTGTAATTGAAAATAAAACATAGGGGCAATACCTCTGGCACTCACCTGGTATAATAAACAGTATACTGCACCGACTAAGGGTATTTTAAACCAATTTCAATGGTTGCTAGAAGACATGGCAGCATGTAGAATCATACTAACATACTCATAAGACTTTAAACAAACAATTTAAAAAAATACCTATTTTGGGGGGCAACCCATCCTCCCAACCCCATATACCTCCTAAAACTCCAATTTTTATAATGCTTTGAACAAACATTGGTACATCATGGGTGATTAAGGTTGTGGTGAAGGTTCATCGAAATTGCATGTGTAGTTTCTGAGAATAAAGCAAATACCTATTTTGTGGGGATCCCCCCCCCAGCCCTCCCCCGTAGACCCCTAAAGGGGCAGATTTTTTTTTAATGCCGTCTTTGGTTCATCACGGGTGATGAAGGTTGTGGTGAAGTTTCATCGAAATTGCATGTGTAGTTTCTGAGAATAAAGCAAATACCTATTTTGTGGGGATCCCCCCCCCAGCCCTCCCCCGTAGACCCCTAAAGGGGCAGATTTTTTTTTAATGCCATGAACAAACTTTGGTTAATCACGGGTGATGAAGGTTGTGGACAAGTTTCATCAAAATTGTGTGTAGTTTCAGAAAAGAAAGCAAATACGTATTTTGGGGCATCAAACCTGGACCCACTTTGACCCCCTGTAGGCCCCTTTAGACTTTGTTTTTCTTAGTGCCGTGAACAAACTTCGGTACATCATGGGGGATGAAGGTTGTGGTCAAGTTTCATCAAAATATTGTGTGTAGTTTCAGAGGAAAAAGCAAATCCTATTTTGGGGGTCAAACCTGGATCCACTTTGACCCCTGATAGACCCCCTTAGCCCCCGATTTTTTTTTCATGCCGTGAACAAACTTTAGTCACAACACAACAAATATAATTTGTGCCAAATTTGGTCGCAATCCCATCAGCAGTTTTGGAGAAGAAGTTTCAAGTGTTTACAAACTGACTGACTGACGGACTGAGGGACGGACAACGCGCCATTGCAAAAGCTCCCCTGAACTTTGTTCCAAGTGAGCTAAAAATTCTATAATATAGGCCATTTCGCAATAGAAAAGTATACAAATGGGGATGACCTCATATAATTGAAGTGAGGTTCTTCTTTGATTACCGAAAATTGAATTTGGTCGAAAAAAAATGTGTGTGGTGTGTGTGGTGTGTGTGGTGTGTTGCAGCAAGCGGGAGAACCTCATTGGTGGAGGTGTTCTGCTGATCACAGGGGTAGAAGAGAATGATGCGGGGTTGTACACCTGTGCGATGGGCGAGGGTGATGACAGCCTGCAGAGGGAGGCCACACTGACCATCCTTGGTACGTAGCTTACAACATGGATGCCATATATGTCTGTTTTGGTGTTCATAAGAGCTTGGAGATACCAAGTGTGTGTTTTCGTTTCATAAACAATTCTATCGGGATTTGACTGAAATATTTCTTCTGTAGTATGTGACGTTAACAAATTGGGGTCGGTTATGCTACATTTGCACAATGATATCCCGCAATGTTAAATTTCCTGCTCCAAAGGCCTCTGGGCTAAGTCACCTGAAAACCTAAGCCATGTTTGGAGCATCTTCTTTCCATTTATTAAAAGACCGTAATGTTTATCTTTCCTCACCTTCATGGCCACAGAGTTTTCCTGGTGATTTTTTTTTTTAAAATTAATATACAGTCCATCTTTAGCAATGAAAGTGTTGTTCAAGAAGGTTTTTAAAATATAAATATAATGGAGTCTCACAAGGGAATACAACGTTCTTTCTTCATGAAAGATTCCGCAGAATGTACGCACGTCTGCTTGTTTGTTTGTCAGTGGCACGGTATCAATCAATTTTGCGATAATGGTTGTGGTTGGAACAAAAGGCCACCCTGTAATTGTCATGCATTCCGTGTGCCACTGCCGAGTGCCTTGATCAGTCGCAGTTGTGTGATTGAGAAAAATTGTAGGCCCTCGAGAAAGCTTTCCGTCAGATTGTGAGGCAGCATATTGTGAAATGCTGGGGGCAAAGCAGTTGGAGAATGGGACGGGGGTGGATGTAGGGAGGTAGAGCTGGTGAAGGGGGTGAGACAAAGTGGATACTTGCGGTGGAACAGTTGATGGTGGAGCATTCGCTGATAGCACAGGCTTTCGGGAGATTAAATCCTTGGTTAGGATGAGTCCTTTTCCTCATCTGATAAGCTCATATTAGATTGACAGACCACAGTTTGTGTGACCAATCGCTTAGGGCCTTATTGGCTAAAGTAATGAATGGCCTGGAGATGGCAATAATGCAAATTGCTCATCCCTTGTAATCAACCATGTGGTCCGCCCCCCCCTACCCTTTATAGTTTTCACTTTGGAGATAGCAATTTACTTTCTTTATTTCCTCAGCATCGCTTCCCAATCCAATTTTGGGATTAAAATTATGGATAAATTGAACAAACAATTTTTTTTCTTTCCGATGCAAAAACGTTCTCAGCCTCACTTGACTCATCAGCAAATGAATGTACGCAGCCTCTTACTCATGCCACTTCATCTTGTGGATCCTCACAATACTCTGCCTGTCAGAGCCTTTGCTCGTAATTCCATTGTAATGAAAGCTGCAGGTGAACACAATATGGGACTGATGTATTCGTTGGACTTTGAAGTTTGAGTCACCATCTTGCCCCAGCCTGCCTGCAGCATCGACAATTCAACTGTCTGCCTGTATGTCAAGCACACATAGGTTATCACTGACTTTTGCTGCCATGATGATTTCTATGATGTAATGGCAGGTGCTTTTGATATTTTGATCTTTCAAATGCTGAGGATAATACATGATGAATGACTGGACTTTCGAGTGCCAAATTCTCCATCTTTGAAGCTCCAAATGCTGTGGTTTCAGATCAAATGGCAATCAGGTCTCTGTCTACACACACACACACACACACACACACACACACACACACACACACACACACACACACACACACACACACACACACACACACACACAACACACACACACACACACACACACACACTATACCTGTAAACCTGACCCAGCTATAAACTCTCATCTCAGTGTTTCACAAGGCAGGATGATTCTTTAGTGTGTGCCATCCCTCGGATGGACATTAAACTGGGCGTCCCGTCTGCCCTGGTATTAGTTGGTGGACATTAAAGTTCCCACTGTGTTCACAAAAGGTAGGCGAGCTGTGGACATCACCATGAACAATTTCCAAATGCATGCCCAAACTACTGCTGGAAATGCAATGGGAGACCACCCAGTATAACCCTCGACAAGAAACTGCTTTTGCAGCACCGATGCTCTGCAACAGAGTATGGTACACCAGACTCTGTTACCTTTCGGTGCTGATAAACATTTTACCACCTGGTTACACACACACACACACACAAACACACGACTTCTAGTGTGTGGGCTGGTATCGTGTATATATATATATATATATATATATATATACACATATACACCATCTAAATAAGTCAAATATATGGCAAAGACTTGAGAGTGAATAATTTTCTCAGCTTGATGCTCAATCTTGTTGCCTACTCTTCACCAAAGCCTGTGAACCATTGATAGTTAGGCAACCTTTTATGTTGAGCACGTCATGACAAAATTGTGCTCTTTGTCATCTCAGTTTGTGGAATAGGCAGATAAATTGGATGGTGAAGGAGGATATTGTGCTGTATTTATTTTGCACCATAATTGTGTTATTTTAAATATGTTTATGATAATGGCCACTTGCATTTGTATTGATCTGTCAATGGTGAAGAGCAGGATAGAAAACACTATGAGGCAAACGGTTGATGTAAATATGGTGACAGAGAGTGGAAAGATGGGGTGGTTGTAAATATCATGAAATATTGGACGTGAGATGGAGATAGAATAATGAAAGGGCAAGAGGTATTGGAGGGAAGGAAGGTAAATATAATTAAAGATGAAGAGGAAGATCACTCATGTTAAAAATGAGGAACAATATTATTGGTAGACAAAATCTTCAGAGGGTATAACACTGTATTCAGAATGTGAATCTTGATGATCAATTGCAACCAGTTTTGGTGCCAGTTAGAACACAGTGATGACAAAACACTTTTAATTGTAACCAAATTTTCTTGACTTCTACATTTACATCCTTGTTATAACAGCATTGCATTGTATGTGTCTCATGTCATGATCGACATCTGTCCTCCTTGTATCGCTTTTTCTGCACGTAGTTCCACCAAGTTTCCGGAAGAGGCCACATGACCGGATAGCCCACGAAGGCACGGACATTCAGCTCGAGTGCCAGGTTGAGGGCGACCCTTTGCCATTGGTTCAGTGGATGAAGAATGGTGACCTCCTCATACCAAGTGACTACTTTAAAATAGAGGTTAGTACAGCCAATAAGAAACCTGACAGCTCTGCTTGGAACACAGCTGAGCTTCGATTCTGATATTTTCTTCTTGTAATAGTTATATGCTTTTTTTCCTCTTCATCTTATTCCACCTCCAATATTCTTCTTCCTCTTAGTGTTATTACTGTATCATATCACATATCAGAAAGCATAGGGACACGTTCATGCCCTGTTATAAGTGTTTCCATAACTGAATTATATCCAACTAGCAACGGTACCCACCCTACGGGCGGGGCTTTAATTTCGAGGCCCAAATGAAAAGGCAAAATATCAGAAATCGAAGGCTTTTTTATTTTAAACGATTTATATAAACATCCGTTAAATCATATCACACGCAAATCATCAAAATCTAAACAGTATTTGTAGAATTTCAATAAAAGCCACATCACTTTTCAGTGTTCATATCGATAAATATTATTCCATCGTGTTTGGAAAAACTGGAAAATTTGAAACAGTGGAAATTGGACAAATTGGACAAATTGGGAAAAAATATATAGCCTATTTTACTCCAGGGGGTCCCAGGATTACCCACCCAAAATTTCGTTGCGATCAGTTCAGCTGTTTTTGCGATACCTGGGAACAGACGGACAGACGGACATTTGGTGAATTATAGTAAGATGGGAAACTTGTCATTCCATCGTTGGGTGCAGAACAAAGATAACACAACAGGTTGGCCTCTTCATGTTACCATCTAAACCTCTGATATCTAATGCAGGGAACCCAGGTTCAAATACCATATATATATATATATATATATATATAATCGTTAGATTAAATAAGACGCGGACGTAGCTTCAGGACGTCGATCTTTAATTGTCGACAAGCTTTCGACCAACAAAGGTCTTCTTCTGAGTCGGCCCCAAGTTCAACGGAACTTGGGGCCGACTCAGAAGATCAAATTTTTGTCCAGCCAGGAGGAAACCTTTGCTGTCCAGAAAGAACATCCGGGCAAGACTAAAGTTTGCCAATGAACACCTAGGCATAGACCAGCACTTCTGGAACAATGTGCTCTGGACAGATGAGTCAAAGGTAGAGCTATTTGGCCACAGTACCAGAAGACATGTTTGGCGAAAACCAAAGACAGCATTTGACCACAAGGACCTGATACCAACTGTAAAGCATGGTGGTGGAAATATTATGGTTTGGGGCAGCTTTGCTGCATCTGGGCCTGGGCAGCTCACCATCATAGAATCCACTATGAATTCTTCATTGTACCAGAGGGTGCTTGAGGATAATGTGAGGCCGTCTGTCAGAAAGTTGAAGCTCAACCGAAGGTGGACATTGCAACATGACAATGACCCTAAACATACCAGTTAATTCACCAAGGAATGGCTGAAAAGAAAGAAATGGAGGGTTCTGGAATGGCCAAGTCAAAGCCCGGAGCTAAATCCCATCGAGATGTTGTGGGGGGATTTGAAACGAGCTGTGCATGCAAGAAACCCCTCAAACATTGCACAGCTTGAAGAATTCTGCATGGAGGAGTGGGCAAAAATTTCTCCCAGTCGATGTCAGAGACTGGTAGATAGTTATAAGAAACGCCTACTTGAGTTTGTTTCTGCCAAAGGGGGCAATACCACCGATTAGAGCCAAGGGTGTACTAACTTTTTCCACATGCGAAATTTGCATTTATGTTTATTTAAATTATACAATGGACTACAAAATGTAAATGTTTCATGATATTTGTTATATTATATCACCTTTATCCATCAATATTGTTGAAATGAAGATCAAATAGCTGTATGTTGAAATATGTTGAAAAAGTCAAAACTTTACATGGGGTGTACATACTTTTTCACGTGACTGTATATATATATATATATACAGCAGACCATCCCCGTTCGCGGGGGTTACGTTCTTGAAAAACCCCCACAATGGGCAAAACCGTGATGTGCAAAGTTAAGTTGGGTCGTCAGCGTCGTCAGACTTTGTGAAGAAGGAGGTGATCTTCGTCTGCTTCGCCTTGGTCTGCATGTCCTTATACATCTCCTTATAGGGTGCCATGACAGCGTCCATCTCTTGCTTTAATTTCAAGCACTTCTCCATGAAATGGTTGACCTCAAGAAATTTGGTCGACCAAGTCATCTGCCATTTGGATGCCTTTCTTGACAGCACTGATTGTCAGCTGAGGTCTCTCCACAATGCCCTCAGAATCTCCATCATCCTCTCGATCACTGGGCACTGCCAGCTCTTCAAGGTCCTCCTCAGTCAACTCAGCATTGTGAGACTCGAGAACTTTAACGATGTCTGCCTCCTCCAAGTCGGCAAATGCTTCCTCTTTAACTTGACGGGCTAATACAAGGATGTTCCTTATTTCGTTTTGACCTTTAAAAAAAACAAACGACCACACACACACACAAACACACACAAACACACACAAACACACACAAACACACACACACACACACACACACACAGACACACACACACACACGACCGGTCAAAAGTTTTGGAACACCTCAATTTTTCCTGTTTTATTGAAATTTACACAGTTTAATGTCCAGTGAATAATCTGAAATGGTACAAAGGTAAGTAGTAAACTGCTCGAGGTTAAAAAAAAGAAGTTTAGGTCAGCAAAAACGGCAAAATAATGTAAATTGCACAGTTATATTGTAAAAAAAAAGGCCTTCTTCAGGGAACAAGTAATGGGTTAACAACTTACAGCTGTGCTGCAGCAATGTAAGTAAATTAAGCCTTGAAAGTTGATGCAAACAATTCCTACAGGTGTCCCAACCTCTGCTACTTGATCACAAACCCCCTGTCTGTATAAAAGCAGTATTGGAACGGACTGTTATTACACCCTCAAACATTATTTGGACAATATTGCACTGCAGGAAGTAGTATATTGGAAACTGGCGGAAACTCTGATAGGAAGAGGTCTGGCAGGCCACAAAGCCACAACAGAATCAGAAGACAAGTTTCTGAGAATCAACAGCTTGCGTGATAGGTGGCTCACAGGACAACAGCTTCAAGCACAGCTTAACACTGGTCGAAGTAAGCAAGTCTCAGTTTCAACTGTCAAGAGAAGTTTTCGAGCTGCAGGTTTGACAGGTCCAGTGGCAGTACGAACTGCTAAGATGGCAAAATAGGAAAAAGAGGCTTGCCTGGGCCATGAAGCACCGCCAGTGGACTACTGAAGACTGGAAGAAGGTCTTATGGACCGATGAATCAAAATTTGAAATTTTTGATTCATCACGCAGGGTTTTTGTACACCGTCGAGTTGGCGAAAGGATGGTTCCTCAGTGTGTGACACCAACTGTCAAACATGGAGGAGGAAGCGTGATGGTCTGGGGCTCTTTGGCTGGATCCAGAGTCGGTGACTTGCACAGAGTGACTGGCACCCTGAACTAAAAGGGCAACCACAGCATTTTGCACCGTCATGCAATACCCTCTGGTATACGCCTAGTTGGTCAGGGGTTCATCATATAGCAAGATAATGACCCTAAACACACCTCCAGGCTATGTCAAAACTACCTTCGAGGAAAATAACAAGACGGTAGGCTTCAAATCATGGAATGGCCAGCACAGTCTCCAGACTTAAACCCCATCAAGCTGGTTTGGGATGAACTGGACAGAAGGGTGAAAGCAAAGCAACCTACAAGTGCAACACATTTGTGGGAACTTCAGCAACAGTGTTGGGAAGAACCTCCCGAACAATATTTGATTTCCATTGCAGAAAGAATGCCATGAGTGTGTTCGGCGGTTATGTCTGCAAAAGGTGGCTACTTTGCTGAGTCAAAAATTTAAATTAAATTTGATGAAACAAAATGATTCTATGATTTCTTTTTTTATCTCCAATTGTTTATTTCTTCTATGCTTAATTTCAGAGTACATTGAGACAATAAACTACGTAAATTTCAATAAAAACTGGAAAAATTGAGGTATTCTCAAACTTTTGACCGGTAGTGTACACATACACATACACACATACACACACACACACACACACACACACACACACACACACACACACACACACACACACAAACACGCAAACAAACGACCTTTTGGCACTTGATGGAGCACTGGCTCTTACACTTCCTCTGATTTTGGCTTCATTTTTTTAAATGTAACGAATCGTCGATTCGTTAACGCCATAATGGCGTCTGGTCGCAGAAGCACTCAATCCGCTGGTCAGCTTGTGCAATAGGTCCACTTTCTCTAAAGGTGACATCACTTTCCTTTGCTTTTTTCTCTCAGGTATTTCTTCAGCACCTACATTATGCTGAGTAGATATCATGTACATCCTGCACCGTAAATAAAAGAACAGCGAAAACTAAATCACGCAATACAGTGCAATCACGCGATATCCAACTAAATCATGCGATATCCAACTAAATCGCACGATATCACTTGATAGTCCGCCCGGTACATGTTACCACAATAATTCAACCGTGAAAGAGCGAAACCGCGATGCGGAAACTCGCGATCGGGGCGGGCTTGCTGTATGTATATATATATACAGTCACGTGAAAAGGTAAGTACACCCCATGTAAAGTTTTGACTTTTTCAACATACTTCAACGTACAGCTATTTGATCTTCATTTCAACAATATTGATAGATAAAAGTGATATAATATAACAAATATCATGAAACATTTACATTTTGTAGTTCATTGTATGATTTAAATAAACATAAATGCAAATTTCGCATGTGGAAAAAGTAAGTACACCCTTGGCTCTAATAGGTGGTATTGCCCCCTTTGGCAGAAACAACCTCAAGGAGGCGTTTCTTAAAACTGTCTACCAGTCTCTGACATTGACTGGGAGAAATTTTTGCCCACTCCTCCATGCAGAATTCTTTCAGCTGTGCGATGTTTGAGGGGTTTCTTGCATGCACGGCTCGTTTCAAATCCCCCCACAACATCTCGATGGGATTTAGATCCGGGCTTTGATTTGGCCATTCCAGAACCCTCCATTTCTTTCTTTTCAGCCATTCCTTGGTGGATATACTAGTATGTTTAGGGTCATTGTCATGCTGCAAGGTCCACCTTCGGTTGAGCTTCAACTTTCCGATAGATGGCCTCACATTATCCTCAAGCACCCTCTGGTACAATGAAGAATTCATAGTGGATTATATGATGGTGAGCTGCCCAGGCCCTGATGCAGCAAAGCTGCCCCAAACCATAATATTTCCACCACCATGCTTTACAGTTGGTATCAGGTTCTTGTGGTCAAATGCTGTCTTTGGTTTTCGCCAAACATGTCTTCGGGTACTGTGGCCAAATAGCTCTACCTTTGACTCATCTGTCCTGAGCATATTGTTCCAGAAGTGCTGGTCTTTGCCAAGGTGTTCATTGGCAAACTTTAGTCTTGCCTTGATGTTCTTTCTGGACAACAAAGGTTTTCTCCTGGCACACCTCCCGTGTAGATCAAATTTGTCCAGCCTCTTTCTAATGGTAGACTCGTGCACTTTGACATCAACAGTGGCAAGAGCTACCTCTAGGTCCTGTGATGACATTCTGGGGTTCTTAGAGACTTCTTTCAGCATCTTGCGGTCTGCTCTCGGGCTGAACTTGCTGGGGCGGCCTGGCCTGAACAAGTTGGCAGTTGCTTGGAATCTTCTCCACTTGTAGATGATCTTCCGGACAGTCGAATGATTGATTTCAAATTGTTTGGAGATCTTTTTAAATCCCTTCCCAGACTCGTAGGCATTTATAACCTTCTTTCTGAAGGCATCAGAGAGCTCTTTTGATCTAAGCATGGTGACGCCGCACACTTCAACAACAAAGAGCAAACCGAACTAAATGTCTGAGGTTTAAATAATAATAATAATAATAATTCATTTATTTTGTATAGCGCTTTTCATGAAGCCCAAAGGCGCTTTGACAGAGTGCAAAACATAATGCATAACAAAACATGAAAACAACAATTGCAAAAAGACAAGAATCAATAGGGAAATATTTAAAGCAAAAGGAGGGAGAAGGAGAAGTGATAGTCAGGGGTTAAATGCTGTGGGTTGAATGTTGAATGCAGTGCTGAACAGGTGGGTCTTGAGTGATGTTTTGAACGTGGTGAGTGAGGAGGAGTCTCTGATGGTGTGAGGTAGTGAGTTCCAGAGGGTGGGAGCAGCGATGGAGAAGGCCCTGTCCCCCCAGGATCTGAATTTGGTCTGGATGTGGGGGGGGGGGGGGGGGGGGGTCAGGAGGTTGGTACCAGCAGAGCGGAGGTTGCGGGTGGGAGTGTGTCTGGAGAGGAGGTCAGCCAGGTAGGATGGGGCCAGGTTATGGAGGGCTTTGTAGGTCAAGAGGAGGATTTTGTACTGGATTCTCTGGGAGATGGGGAGCCAGTGAAGCTTGTAAAGGACGGGGGTGATGTGGTCACGGGTCCGGGAATGGGTGAGTAGACGGGCAGCGGAGTTCTGAATGTATTGGAGTTTATTGGTGATTGTTGAGGGTGAACCATAGAGGAGGCTATTGCAGTAGTCCAGACGGGAGGTGATGAAGGCGTGGATGAGGGTTTCTGCAGCCGTGGAGGAGAGGGATGAGCGGAGACGGGCGATGTTTTTCAGGTGAAAGAAGGCTGTCTTTGTGATCTGTTTAGTGTATTTGTCGAAGGAGAGGGTTTGGTCAAAGATGACGCCAAGATTCCGGATGAGAGGGGAGGTGGATACTGGGATACCGTCGATGTTGAGGGCAAAGTTATGGGTGGATTTTGTGAGCGTTTTTGGGCCAATGATGATTATTTCAGATTTATCACAGTTAAGTTTGAGGAAGTTGATTTGAAGCCAGGATTTTATTTCAGAGATGCAGTTTGTCAGGATAGAGTGGGTGTCGGTGGAGACGGACTTGGTGGAGATGAAAAGCTGGATGTCATCGGCGAAGCAGTGGAATTGGAGACCATGACGGCGGATTAAGTGACCGAGGGGGGACAGGTAAAGGATGAAGAGGAGGGGGCCAAGAACTGAACCTTGGGGGACACCTTGGGGGAGGGGAGCAGTGGGGGATTTGCAGTTATTGATGGAGATGAACTGGCGTCTGTCAGAGAGGTATGATTTAATCCAAGAGAGGGCAGTGCCGGTAACGTTAAAGGTGGATTCAAGTCGGGTGAGGAGGATGGTGTGATCGATGGTGTCAAAGGCAGCGCTGAGGTCGAGGAGGACGAGAATGTTGAGGTTGCCAGCGTCAGAGGAGAGGAGAAGGTCGTTGGTGATTTTGAGGAGAGCAGTTTCAGTACTGTGGTTGGAGCGGAATCCGGATTGGAATGTTTCATACAGGTTATTGGCAGAGAGGTGATATTTGAGTTGAGCGGCTACAGCGCGTTCCAAAACTTTTGACAGAAAGGGTAGGTTGGAGATGGGTCTGAAGTTATTTAGGGTGTCAGGGTTGAGTCCAGGTTTTTTCAGAATGGGGGTAACAGCAGCAATTTTGAGGGATGGTGGGACGATGCCTGTAGACAGGGAGGAGTTTATTGTTGCAATGATAAGTGGAGAGAGAGCAGGGAGGGAGGCCTTGACAAAGCTGGAGGGGATGGGGTCAAGAGTGCAGGTGGCAGTTTTTAATCATATGAGGAGTTCAGAGAGGTCAGTAGGGGAGACCGGGGAGAATTGAGACAGGGGAAGGCAGGATAAGGGGGGCAGGTGGTTGGAGGGGGAGCGGGTGCGGCGGTGGTCAAGCTGTTGTAGATGTTGTCAATTTTGCGTTGGAAGAAAGAAAGGAAGGAGATGCAGTTGTCTACTGTGAATGACTGGGTGGTGGTGTCCAGGGGGCGGAGGAGTTTGTTTATTGTCGCGAAGAGTGCTTTTGGGTTTCCGGAGCCAGAGTGGATAATTTGAGAGTAGTTGGCGGAGCGGGCGTGGGAGAGGGCATCTTTGTAGTGTTGTAGGTGGTCCTTGTAGGCTTGGGAGTGAACTGTGAGACCTGTTTTATTGCGGAGTCTTTCAAGTTGGCGAGCACGAGTTTTCATCAGGCGGAGTTCAGGGGTAAACCAGGGAGCAGAATGGGTGAAAGAAACTGTTTTGGTTTTTACAGGCGCAAGCTGGTCAAGGCAGGAGGAGAGAGTGTGGTTGTAGTAGTCAGTGAGGTCGGAAGGGGTGTGGAGGTCAATGAAGGGAGAAGCGGACATTATTTCAGAGAGGGTGGATGAGAATGAGGTAGGTGAAAGAGCGTTTAGCTTATGGAAGTTGATAGTGCGATAATGTCTTGGTGTTGGGGTGGGTATGTTGATGGTCATAGTGATGGCTAAGTGGTCAGAGAGGGTGAGGTCGGAGCCAGAGAGATGGTGCAAAATTAATCCAGTGGAGCAGACAAGGTCCAAAATGTGACCACGGATATGCGTAGGAAAGTTGACATGTTGAGTGAGGTTAAAGCAGGTGAGTAAATCAGTGAAGTCAGTGGTTATTGTGGAGTCAGTGGAGTCCATGTGGATATTGAAATCACCAAGGAGGAGGATTGAGGGGGAGAGGGAACATAGCTGGGTCAGAAAGTAGGAGAAGTCAGACAGGAATAATGGGTGTGGTTTGGGAGGGCGGTAGACGACAGCCATGACTGACTGCGTGCGACCAGAGAGTTTAAAAGCCAGGTGTTCAAAGGATGAGGATGAGGCGATGGGGATGAGGCTGGTCCTGATGTCTTGACGGTGGATAACGGCAATTCCACCACCTCGGCCCTCCGAGTGTGGTTTATTGATGTAGGAATATCCATTGGGTGTGGTGAGGTTGAGTGTGTAGTAGTCCAGTGGTTGTTGCCAGGTTTCGGTGAGACAGAGAAAGTCCAGTTTGTTATCCAGGATGTAGTCGTTGAGGATGAGGCATTTGTTGTTGAGGGACCGGGTGTTGAACAGGGTGAGCTTGATGTTGTTTTGAACAGCAGGGATGAATTCAGGTGATTTAGCCAGGGTTCGCAGGCAGGAGGTGCGATTTTGTGCGTTGCCGTGACTAGGTGCGCTGGGACGATGAGTGGGAGTGCGCTGAGCCGACCAGAGGACGGGGATGGAGTGACCTGATTGTACATATACAAACTTACGACCGGAGCCACGGTGAATGTACCTGGGTCGTCGGAGGAGTCCATTTGATTTGATGGCAGAGATGCATGATGGGGTGGAGCGGGTATTGAGCAGAAGGAGCCTTGCGGCGGAGTACTGCAGAGCCATGCCAGGCAGGAGCGGAGAGGCGAGCACGAGGCCAAGGTTGAGGAGGTGAAACAATGGTCCCAACCCACGGGAGCAGGCCCAAGGAAACGAAGGAGACGAAGGAGCCAGGTAGGTGAAGCCAGGAGCAGAGTCGGGACCAAGCAGAGGGCAGACAGGAGCAAAGAGACGATCACAAGGCCAAGGTTGATCACGGCAAAGCGGGAAATGCAGCGGCAATCAACCGCCGCCGCTACAAATCAAGATCACGGTGGGAAAACCGCCGCCACACCGCTGCGAAGGACACAACCCACGAGAGCGTGCCCGAGGAAACGGCGAGCAGGCGAAGGAGCCGGGTAGGCGAAGCAAGGAGCAGAGCCGGGACTATGCGGAGGGCAGACTCAATGGCCAAAAAATCCGCACGACCACCAAAAAAGCAAGCCACAGACAGTGGCCCAGTCGAAGAAGCGGCGAGCATGTGACGCCTGCGTCCTCTTCAGACCGGACCGGAAGCGGAAGCCGGTTCCTCCAAGATCCTCTCTAACGATGTTCTAATCATTTGCACCTGAGCTGGTGCACCTGATTCTAATTTTAGGAATTTGAAGTAGTGATAAATGTAGGGGTGTACTTACTTTTTCCACATACAAAATTTGCATTTATGTTTATTTAAATTATACAATGGACGACAAAATGTAAATGTTTCATGATATTTGTTATTTCATATCACCTTTATCGATCAATATTGTTGAAATGAAGATCAAATAGCTGTATGTTGAAATATGTTGAAAAAGTCAAAACTTTACACGGGGTGTATTTACTTTTTCACGCGACTGTATATATATATATATATATATATATACTAGTGGGGTCACCCGTGGGACTCCCACGGTCATGGACATGTGTGACATTTGGATATCTTGATTTAGATGCTGCACATTAAATTTTACAAAATGGTTATTGGCAATTCATCAGATCCAGAAATGGTGTCATGAACACAATTTATTTATTTCACACAATATGTTTCCCCTCACTACTCTCCACCTGACACTCTCCTCTCTCCACCCTCACGCCTCTCCAATCCCACTTCTCCTCAAACTCCCCTCCAATACCTCCTCCAATACTTCCTCACACTTCTCTCCAATCCCTCACACTCCTCTACAATCCCTCACACTCCTCTCCAATCCCTCACACTCCCCTCCAATCCTTCACACTCCTCTCCAATTCCTCACACTCCTCTCCAATCCCTCACACTCCTCTCCAATCCCTCGCTCGTCTCCAATACCTCCTCACACTCCTCTCCAATACCTCCTCACACTCCCCTCCAATCGCGCCTCACTCGCCTCTCCAATCGTTCCTCACTCGCCTCTCCAATCGCTCCTCACTCTCCTCTCCAATCGCTCCTCACTCGCCTCTCCAATCGCTCCTCACTCACCTCTCCAATCGCTCCTCACTCGCCTCTCCAATCGCTCCTCACTCTCCAACCCCTCGCTCCTCTCCAATTCCTCGCTCCTCTCCAACCCCTCACCCCTCTCCAACCCCTCACGCCTCTCCAACCCCTTTCTCCTCTCCAACCCCTCTCTCCTCTCCAACCCCTCGCTCCTCACTCTCCAACCCCTCACTCCTCTCCAACCCCTCTCTCCTCTCCAACCCCTCGCTCCTCACTCTCAAACCCCTCGCTCCTCTCCAACCCCCCGCTCCTCTCCAACCCCTTGCGCCTCTCCAACCCCTCGCTCCTCTCCAACTCCTCGCTCCTCTCCAACCCCTAGCTCCTCTCCAACCCCTCGCTCCTCACCAACCCCTCGCTCCTCTCCAACCCCTCACTCCTGTCCAACCCCTAGCTCCTCTCGAACCCCTAGCTCCTCTCTAACCCCTAGCTCCTCTCCAACCCCCGCTCCTCTCCAACCCCTTGCTCCTCTCCAACCCCCCGCTCCTCTCCAACCCCTCGCTCCTCTCCAACCCCTAGCTCCTCTGCAACCCCTCGCTCCTCTCCAACTCCTCGCTCCTCTCCAACCCCCGCTCCTCTCCAACCCCTCGCTCCTCTCCAACCCCTCGCTCCTCTCCAACCCCTCGCTCCTCTCCAACCCCCGCTCCTCTCCAATCCCTCGCTCCTCTCCAATCCCTCGCTCCTCTCCAACCCCTCGCTGGAATGAATGCCAGTTCAAACAGGAATACCTTTACCTCCGTATAATAATGATGAATGAAATAATAACGAAGAAATATCTGTCGGCAATTTCCCGTCTGTGGCGATACGTGAACGAAGCTAGGCCCCTCTCCTCTCTCCACATTATTGTGACGACGTATAAATTAGATATTTAATCTTGACGATTGTCATCAAATGGAAAAGTCCGCCACGAATTTTTAATATATCTCGCCATTTTCCCGTCTGTTATTTTAGGCTGTGTCGCGATTTAAAAAAAATATATCTCGGCAATTTCCCGTGTGTGCGTGTATGTTCTCAATTATTTCTGACACCGAGTCTAAAACCATCGATAAAAATGAAATCAGATGGTGAATTCGAGATAAAATCGTGAGGGTGACTCAATGAATGGGCTTTATTTTACAGGCCTTTGAGAATTCATTTCGTTCTATAAACGGAAACTTTAATGGGATTTTCTTCCCGTTTTTTTTCAACCGAGTCTAAAACTATGTTAGCGACTGTTAAACATGAAATGATATATCGAATTTGAGTTGAAATAAACCTGTGAGAGAGAGAAAGACAACACGGGCCTAACTAAACAGGCCTCAAAGCTATTCGAGTTAATAAAATGGTGGATATTTGTTTTCATGAAGCCTCTCCAAGAATGGGTGGAGCTACTCTGTAAACGGAGTAAGCCACACCCCCGGACAGACAGACAGACAGACAGACAGAATCACCGTAGCCTATTATAATATACAGTCACGTGAAAAAGTAAGTACACCCCATGTAAAGTTTTGACCTTTTCAACATATTTCAACATACAGCTATTTGATCTTCATTTCAACAATATTGATAGGTAAAGGTGATATAATATAACAAATATCATGAAACATTTACATTTTGTAGTCCATTGTATAATTTAAATAAACATAAATGCAAATTTCACATGTGGAAAAAGTAAGTACGTGGGCAATGGAATTTTGGGGCGGAGAAAACAACCCAACTGTTACTGGCAGCGAACGCTGCCTTACCGCTACTGCACTTGAAGAGCAGGAGACGATTGGGGAAAATTGAAAGGGGAACTATCTTATTTGATTGATGCAACGTAGGGTCACACTATTGGAAACACAGCCTTACCTGGAACACAGAATAATGATATAACTATAGAGAGGTCCTACATGTTGGACATGGACTAACTAAGGTGCAATCTTTAACTAACAGCCAATTAAGGGGAAATGTACA